>NW_009733704.1:31794-61483 GCF_000703405.1 Apaloderma vittatum
AGAGGCCAGCGCAGCCCCGCTGGGAGAGGCCCGACAGTGACCATCATTGCTGTGTGCAGCACTGCTCTTATGCCAGCACGTATCAGGCATTTTCTTTCTTTGTTATAGCCATATTAAATAATGAAGGAAAAAAAACCACCAAGTCAAAGCAAACAAAGTGCCTCCAACCACATTTTGTACTTTGGTGCTTTCCCCCCAATATTTCCATTCTCCCTTCCTGCAACAAACTCATTATTTACCCATCAAGTAGGGGCTGTTACTTATAGCAACCAATTGGTAAAGGTGATGAGAAAGTCTCACAGAGTACTTAGCTGCCTCAGCAGACAGCTGCATATCGGTATAAAAATTTGGCTATGCCACCGTTGCTTTTTACTAAAACAGGAATAATAGTATTTCCTTACTTCACAGTTGGTTTGTAGTTTATTGAATTTAGAACCATGAAAAATAGACACATAGAAACAGAGTACTTAAACAGGTCTGTGATTAAAAGGTGTATCCAAATGCAAGCCTGACTCTTTTTTTTCTTTCTTTTTTTTTTTCCCTACAGGTTATGAGCATGGTGTCTGGCTTTGGTCCCCTCATCACAGCTGGCATCTTTTCTGCTACTCTGTCATCAGCTCTAGCATCTCTTGTCAGCGCACCCAAAGTTTTTCAGGTCAAATTAAACTATCCATTTCCTTATACTCTGTTTTACTTCAAAGACAGAATTTGGTTGAACTCCATGTGCCAAATGTGATATATATTTAAACAACACTGATATGTGGAAGGAAGAGGCAGGAAAACCAGTATGCAGAACATTTTTAAAATAGAAATAGGCAGAAATATCACCCTTTTACAAGGGTGATAATGTTCCTTTGGCCAGAGCGCAGCTTTGCTACAGGAGCAGGGGATACATATACGCATATTACCGGTAGCTTCAAGGCTATTTTCAGGACCACCTCTGTCTTCTTATAGAAAGCCACCCTGTAAGCACAGGAGTACCAGGAATATGCAGAAGCCCTCAGGACCACAGGATTCAGGTGCTGGCAGGTGTGCTCAAACAGGCTGTCCAGAAGCTGTCTGGGCAGCAGCAACATGGACAGAATGGCAACTGACAGCATGGGACAGAAACATAACTTTTACAGTTTACACCAAGCCACTGATTTGTGCTACAGTTTCCTCCAATTTATACTCTGTTTCGCTCTTCAGTTAATATTTTTTTTTTAAAAAAGTACTAAGTATTAAATGCTTGTGATTCTGTTTTCCTGCTATATAATATCATAGTAGGATATTGGATTATCGTGTTATTTGAGTGTTTATGTGCCATAGCAGTGAACATACTTGAAGTATTAAGATAGATTTAACTTTTGTTTAGCAAAAGCCTAGCAAGCTGTCACTCACAGACAGTGAACTTGTGATGCAAGAAAGGACTGCTTAATAGAATTAAGTTCTGATTTGTCTACTAGGCTCTTTGCAAGGACAACGTCTACAAAGGGCTCCACTTCTTTGCTAAAGGATATGGAAAGAACAACGAGCCCATCAGGGGATATGTCCTCACTTTTGTGATTGCTATGGCATTCATTTTGATTGGTTAGTATATTATTACAAAACTGCTTTAATCTCATCTTCTGGAATTATATAAATTGATATTTTAACACCATTACTAGCTATGGTTAGAAAAATTTCCAGTCAGGTAAGATCTAACATAAACCCGAGCACACTCAAGCCCTGGTAACAATTCTCTTATTCTTAAAAAAGGTAAAAAGTAACCAATAAGGACTTTAGTAACATCTCAATGCCACCACAGTATCATTTTCGAAGATGTAGAGTAAGTGCAATTCCTGTTCACTTTATTGGAAGAGTGCAGTGCTTAGAGCTATATCAAATAAGGAAAAGTCACCAACTTTGAAAATGGTTTTCCAGTTTATATTGCACAGCTCTAAGGTATTTTTTGAGATAACCTAGAAGCTTACTCTGCCAAGCCTTCCCCACAGTCAGCTCCCAAGCAAATACCAGTTTACTAGTATTGGTGGTAGAAAATACCAGCTACCATATTCAGAGGTGTGGGGATCTTTAAATAAGTGTTTCTGAGATTTGAAATTCAAACTGTGACACAAAGTAAATTGGAAGTTTAGCAGAGAATTCAGATGGCCATTTAAAAAGAAAAATGTTAAGTTTAAACTGTAAGTCTTTCATTCAATGCATCTGTCCTCTCAATTATGACTTAAAATTCTGAAATTTAGACCAGATCTACATCATTAAGAGCCAGAGTATCAAGTATAACCTTGCATAGCACATAACGTTATTAAACTCAACATGAGCAGACACTACTTAATATGAATGAAGGTGTATCAAGGTGGCCTTAGAATAGTACCACAGGAAAATACCCAAGCTCTCCCTTGGTGACAAATTCAGAGTGTCCAGATTTAACGCATTATCATGAAAAAGCCATCCCGGAATCCAGGAAACTGGTGCCTATGTCTGACTTGTGTGCGTGTGTGTGTCTTGCAGCTGAACTGAATACCATTGCTCCCATCATCTCCAATTTCTTTCTGGCTTCATATGCTTTGATTAATTTCTCCTGTTTTCATGCCTCATACGCAAAATCTCCAGGTGAGTCTGCATTCACCAATGATTTAAATGTCAGCTTCATAGTCTGATCTCTACACATTTTTGACTGTATGTCAGAGAAGACTGCAGTTACCCATAAAATATCTAAGCTATGTGATCCGAGGTTTTACTACTCTCATTGAATATGGTGACATTTTATTTATCTCCAAAAGATAAAGGTTCTAGTCCTTACATTCCCTACATCTGCACAGGATGAAAAAGACTTTAGTGCATCCCACTGGAGCAGAAAAGCTCCTCCTGAGGGTACCTTTTCCCCCCTCGCTATCCCACAACATAGGTGGATGAAAACCTATGCCAACTTTAGCCACATAAGGTAAGCAAGGAACAAAACCAAAGGTACAGCGAAACTTCCAGAAGAGTTCACAAGAACAGTAATCGGGCCAGAAGTGACAGAAGGGAACATGTGGAACAAGAACGGCTCCACAAAACAGCATCAGCACGTCTGTGCCGTAGCAGAACTATAAGGTGAAACACAACAAGCTCTTCTTCAGGGCTAACTGAGAGCCCCTCTCTACATTTGCACAGGCAAGGAACTGGTTTTCAGGCTTACACATCACCACAACAGAATAATTCTCATCTTCAAGAATGAAGAGGTGACACCTTAAGGACTAAAGTCAATCAGCTGAGCAACACTGGTTTTGACACACAGGAAAGACAATTTCCCACTGCTGTGAATCAATTATTCAATTCAAGGAGCGAGGAATACAATTTTGATTTTCAATGTGAAGAAACCGCAGTAGTGACATAAGTGCCTACATCAGCTTCCTTCCTATAGATCTGCGTGGTGCCATTTGTTCAGGGGGCAGAAAATACAAGTGCTTCTGCTAATTACCTGCACAGCTGCACAAATGCAGATCTGCTCTACACAGCCTTGGAGCTGAGTAAAAATTGCCTCTGTAGGCTCCATGTGCGTGCATGTGACTCAACTCTGTAACTACTTAATATTTCAGAAAAAACTGCAGCTATTTTTCTTTTCCAATTTCCTCTATTTCTGCCAGTTCGCAGTGATAGATTATAATAATTGCAAGGCCACAGGACAGTAGGTTTCTTCACAGCAGGACCTTCCCATTCCCTGATTCCAAAGACAATCCAAGATAGGGTTGCTCAGCCTCATCTTGTATCTTCCATGTTTTTCCCCCTCTCCAAAGAGTCTGCTCTGCAGAACACCTGGTAGAGACCTGCAAACCATGGAGCCTCACTGCTTCCCTCATCAGTTTAATTGCTAGCATGGGATGGATTTAGTACTGCAGCTGAAGAACAGCAAAGCTTTTTTAAAGTCAATTGCAAATTATTTCATTCTTCTACCAGTGAGGCCAGGCAATTTCCAAGTTTGACAGGTGCACTTAGAGCACTGGGATAAACTCTCCTCTCCACAAGTGTTCAGCTCCCATTACTAAACTCTACATATATGCATCAAAAGGACAGAGTAGCTAATTACATGGAGTTACAGTAAAAATCAATTTTCAGTTCTGAACCAGTGAGGTTTAATTTGGCAAAAAAACCACATAAACAGAACGGTTACTCAAAGCCAGGCTGGACAAAGTAGTAGGAAAGGGTCTGTAGTAAAAGGCTTGTAAGACCCAGTACTCTGCAAGCATAGAAATTTACATCAGCTGAAAATGTCGATACTTGTGATGCCTGAGAATATGCACACATTACCCCCAGGCCTTCACAGAGCCTGAAATAAATTGTATATGGCTTTCTATGTGCAAAACCAGTGGAATGCCATCCGATCAATGTATTTTATGCTCTTCCTATTTCCTCGATTCTCTTTAAACAGGTTGGAGACCTGCATTCAGATATTATAACATGTGGGTGTCACTTTTTGGAGCCCTGTTGTGCTGTGGTGTCATGTTTGTCATCAACTGGTGGGCAGCTCTCATCACTTATGCCATTGAGTTCTTTCTATATATTTATGTAACATATAAGAAGCCAGGTAAGGCCAAAAAATACTATTAATTTTTGTATGTGTTATACAGCAAGACTGGATTTTATAGGAATTAATTCTACTTACAGAATTAGACCTTTCTTTTTCTCAGATAACTTTCTTTAGAGTGAAGTCTGGAGCATCCCATTAAATCTCACTTTGTATAATATAGATTAAGATCATAGTCTGGTGAATTTTTGCCTGTTCAGAAAGCACTCCAAATATAATTCAGGGCTTTGTGTAAGCATTCCAGCACACAGGTTTATTCCCACCACATCTTGGCCACATTTGGGCTTTTATGTGAGTATTCACTCATAATTTTTTTCATCTACACATGCCTGAATTTTGCTGTGCTCTTAGCTGACTCACCCGGCATCCTCACTCAAATTGTAAACCTGCTGCCCATTACACAACAAAAATGCAAGCTGAACTACCCATGAGCTGATCATCCTCCGGCACCTCCTTACAACTCTTCAGTAAATCAAGAAAGATGGGCACGCTTTACTGCTGGAAAAAACTGTCAGTAGCTCAGCAAATCATGGAGGAGGTATCCTCAGAAATCTGTGCGCTAACACAGCACCAGTACAAGACTAGAGAGTCTTGTATATGCCAAAATTAGTTTTGAAGACTAGCTTTTGACCTATATAGCAGAACAGGGCTAACTGGAGCTACCAGTATTCTTAACTAATGGTTTAATTTGAACTTCCTGAAGCCCCACGCTCAGGCTGTCCAATTCATACATGGGAGGAGGAAGCAAAGTTCACAGAACTGAGAATAAAATGGTTTTTAGGCAGAGGAAGAACATTCCTTATATTAAAAATATTGGAAATGAGGTAATTTATTTGCATGTTTGTTTTTGCATCACACAAAACCTATACTACCAAGAAGCACAAAACCTACGCTATCACAAAGCACAAAGAATGATAGCTCTGTATCTGTGAACCATGAGAGAATATACGCTGCTTTGGCTTATAGATAACATGATACTGACCTTTGCAATAGAACTTAGGGAAAAGCTCTTGGTTTAATACGCATTATTTATCTCTATTATATGCAGAAGTAAACTGGGGCTCTTCTACACAGGCTCTTTACTATGTTAATGCCTTAGACAGTGCTCTGGCATTAACTACAGTGGAAGACCATGTGAAAAACTTCAGGTAAGGTTTACAGTGAACAGCAGAATGGCTTATAACGGCTGAATAAGCACATCATGCAATTAAATACAATCTCCTTCTTCCTCCTAACAGACCGCAGTGCATAGCATTAACAGGAGCTCCTATGATCAGACCTGCTCTGCTAGACATCACGCACGCTTTCACAAAGAACAACGGGCTGTGCATCTGTTGTGAAGTGTACACGGTAAGGTCAACTCATACAACTCTGAAAATTCAGCACCAGTGGGTGCTGCAGATCTCCATTCCACATTCCACTCTCACTCAGCACACACTGTTCCCATTGGTCCTGACGGGCATCCGTACAGACCATCAAAGAGATTTGCGCCGAGAATGAATTTTGCTATAAGCCTTGACAAGAAAGCCATCGGTTGATATGGAGCCTGCTGGTAAGTGCCTCATTGAGATGCATTTCAGGGTTCGTAGTAGATGGAACAAAAAATAGTTTGAAAAAAATAAAGTAATACAAGGAAAAAGTTTATTTTTAAAAAAAGACACAGTAAGGCTTAAGAAAAACCCCAAACAAACAAAAAAAAACCCCTGCAACAAAACATAAAACTTTAAGGATTACAGTGCAAGAGTCAAATTAGCAAAGCTCCATTTTCAGCTTTGTCACTGATTTGCAGCACTGGGGTTTGGCAAGTAATTCAGCTCCCTTGCAGTGGTTTCTCCAAAACAGTGACAATGCTGGTTTTGAGGATAAACATGTGCTTGTGAGATCTAAAGAGAGGAGCGAAGTATATTTCTAGTTCTAAATACCCAGGAAGTGGTATATCTTAAAGGATAAAGATCTAGTCTCTCATTAGGACAGAACAAAATTAGATAGGTTTGTAGTATAGAGGAGAAAATGTATTTTAAATATCACAATGACCTTTCAATTTTGTGAGGCAAAGAAAAACAGCTCATGGCACAAAATGGAGCTGCAGAATCTAACTAACAGTTTGGGCAAGATAATGTATTCCTCTACAGGAGTGTAGGAATAATTCATTTGATGCTGCCATGTTGCAGAAAGGGAGTACAGAAGACCTACGTGCGATTCTTCCCAAATCAAATGAATCCATAGAGTGGACTGGTCTGAATTCTTCTCTAGTGTAATTATTTTAGCTTTCTCACTGCTTTCAGTAAGCATAGAATGAATCCCAACAACATGCTGAGACTATGCAGCTTCCTAAAGTTGTATTTCAGCAGGTTTTCTGCATTCTTCGGCATTTTACTCTAGTATTAGTACTTTCCATGGAGAACTGAGATTGCACTCCTATCTATATAAAAAATCAAGTTTATTTTGCTAGAGTAAGCATTTTCATTGTTTTCTAAAACTGTTATTTCTTCAGCAACTTAAGCTAAACTTAATTTGGTTGGTAAAAGTGTGACACAACAAAACTTTATGATTTGCAAAATTGTGGTAAAAAGCAGACGATAAAATTCCTAGGGATCATACTGAAGAGCAGCCTACAAAACATGTCATAACAAATACAGCAAGATCATTTAGCCAGAAATGTAAGGCCCAGCATATTTTGCCTCAAAAGCTGACATGCTGCTAGCTATGCATAAAGGAAACTTTATGTGTCTCAAAAGAGACACCATGCCAGACAGAACATCTTCCATTCCTTCATCTAATAGAAGGGTGGCATTGTCCCCCTGGCCAACAGAACACATCGTGCAAGCCAGTTGCAACACTATCTTCAGACACTCTCCTTAGAGAAACTAGGAAGATGAGTAAGACTGTTCTTTCCTCCTCTCCTTACCCATAAGGCAACTCCAACCTTGTTGTTCAACTTACTATTCCCAGCTCTTCACATGACTCTTCCAACAGCCAGGATCAAACTCTTCTCAAGTCACACCCACGAAAGCCAGACAAACTCCAGTAAGTTTACTATCACTCAAGAATGTAGCATTAAAGGAACATCACATGGACTCTCCTATCACTCCCTTTGTACTTCCCAAATAGCCATAAAGGAGTTCACAAACATACATGAGAGACAACACCTGAGAAAGCATTATCCCAGCCTATTTACGATCAAGTCAAACCGCATTTTAATGTATATATAATACTAATGAAAAAGGCACAAATGAAAACATGACATGAAATCTGCCAGGTCATTTCACAACTTCTTCTTCAATGCTCTTTTCTGGTTCTTAGATAGTACTAGCTGGAAAGTATATTTTGAAGGCCTTGCCTCCTTTTCTAGCAGCCAATCCCAGTTCACTGAAAGTAAATGAGTTGCGGTTATTTCCACATCTATATAAATGTATAGTACATCCCACTTTCTTCCAGGAAAACAAAACAAAAAAAATCAATAAGGCTGGAAAGTGTTGAAAGAAGGACATTTTGGCTTTACATTCAAAATCATCTTTTAGAAATTGATTTTGAATTAAGTGATCCTTCCCTTTTGAAGAGAATTTCTTTCAGATTAGATTTTACATGTTTTTTAAATGTGAAATAGGTTTTGAGCTTACAGTATTTGCTATGCAGGAAAAAAAAAATATCAAAATCTCCCTCAGGTCCATTTTAAGCATTTTCCCAGCTTAGCAGAAGAAGTTACTATATACTAACTTATTTTAAATGTAAAAGATTTAAATACAAATTTTGAAATACAATCTCCTAAGCATGAATTTACCAAGCCTTCTTAGTTTTACGTTATAGGAACAAAAATCGCTACTTACCAGCATCCCCAAAAACAGTAGGAATTGTAAAAGCACAAAGGAATGACTTCTGCACAAAATGAAACTCTGCAGCATGCTAAAGTTGAAAATTATCTGTTTATAACAAACCAAACTGCTACCACTTCCCAAGTCAGGCAGACTTGATTTCTTCCATGGGCCTAATCTTTTGGGGACCCACTGTCAGCCCATTCTCTGCTGCCAAGTATATCGTGTCTTGCGACTTTGATACTCGCGTGGATTTTTTTGTCTCATTAAATTACCAGGTGACCACTGAAAGAACCCGGTGACAGAGGCATTTGCATCTTTCTCTTACTATTAGTAGGCAGAAGGTTAACCATGTATATATTTAGATCTGCTGAGACTTGCTTATGTAGTCAAGTCAGGGAGGAACTTCATTCACTCCAAAACGCTTCATCATACCTTAGATATTTTTCTAAGATGTTACATTCCATAGTAGTCCTTCTTTCTGTCAGAATCACTATATTTAAGTAGTAGTAACAACCTCAGCCCTCTCAAACAGAATGTGAATTATGTTAGCAGCACAGTTCTTTCCAAAGGGCTGAATCTCTGTGGACCCTTTTTGGAAATGTATTTTTTTGACTCTCTCGTTTCTTTCCCACAGCAGATCAGGTAAATCCTTCGAAATCACCGCATGACCTACAATGCAAAACCTTCTTAATAATATTTTATTGTATCACACAGGGACCGCGCAAGCTGTGTGTTAAGGAGATGAACAGTAGCATGGCAAAAAAACAGGCCTGGCTTACAAAGAACAAAAGAAAAGCCTTTTATGCAGCAGTGGCAGCTGACAGCTTCAGAGATGGAGTGAAAAGTCTACTTCAGGTAAGCTTTTTGTTTACAGAACAGAGGAGACTGTTACATCAAAGCATCCCTTTATGTAAAGCATTACTGTTTACTTGTTAAGATGTCCTATTTATATATGGATAATGCTATAAACAGAAAGGGCATTCTAGGGGTATACGTATATTATTTTACAGGTTATTTCACAAAAACATCTAGTTCTGGGCTATGGAATTATGAGACTAGGCAGACTGATTCTCTCCCAAATGAAAAAAACACTACTTCTACAAAAAAAAAAAAAAAAGAAAAAAGAAAAAACGAGGCATCTGCAGGGCAACATATGAATGCCTACACAGCCAACACTTGATACATTTCAATTCTGTTGTTTGGTATTTCACAGCATATCAAATACCTGAGAATATTTTCTGCATTAATTGAAAACTGAATACACGTAATACACATTTTCTGCAAACAGAGAGAAGGCCATCTAAATAAAAGTCTGCAATATTTTTCTATTACTCTAAGAGTACAGCAGATAATTTCCAACAGTCCATTTAAAATGGCCTTAATGAAGGCACAGAGGCACTGTTTTCATATTTTCCGTCTCCCTCTCTCTCTCATATATATGAATATTTAGACACACAGGTACCGAGGCAAAACACAGAGAAAATTCCCATCCTTTGCTCAAAATGCACTGCTGAAAAGACATCAGTGCAAACTGAAACAGTAATGAATCAACTAAAATACTCTGGGTAACAATCACCCACTGGTAACCCACCAGAGCTCTTTGTACCTTTTCTGAATGGACAGTACAATTGAGCAAGATGAAATATTATTAATACAGAAGGATCCCTTTGTTCTACCAAAGCTTCACAAGGTCACTTGATCTTGGGTTTATACATTGTCTCAGTGGGAGATCCTTCTGATGTCTTTGAGAACTGTTACACTGATCTCTTCCTTTCCATTACTACTTAAACACTATTGCTAAAGACAACTACCGGACCACAAGTAATTCCCTTCCAGCAAACAGAAGGACAAGCATATCATTGTTATTGTAGCCAAAGGATATCTGCATTGCTTTGCTAACCAATTACTCATTTCAATGTAAATAACACAGATATATCAGTGCTACTCAAAAAACCCCATCAAGGTTCTAATAGTTTCTATCCATTTTCTTTTTGCTGGTAGTAAAAACTGGCAAGTGTTACCATCTGACTAGCTGATGTATTTGTCGGTCTCCTCCTCAAGGTTCCCAATACATTCACTATTTAGATTTCTGTAAAAAAATAGGTTAGCTGAATCGAGTTCTGACAACCCTTACTTGTTCGGGTTTTAGCATCCAGGTCCAGTTTTGGAAGCAATCTAGTATCTTGACAAACCATTTGTTTTTCCTGTTCATAAACTGTAATCTTATCTATAAAGCATGCTCAGCTAATTTTGGATAATCTTGTGGAAAGAATGCAACAAACAGCAACAGTTTCTAAGTTCAAGGCAAAAAATTATTCTTAAGAGGATATGCCTTCTCTGTGTAACTGAGGTGTTTTGAGAGACTTCAGATGCAGTTCATCTATTGAGTATTTAAAATCTGATAAAAGCTTTATGCTATTATGTTAGAATGAGCATACAAACAGTGCTTGAACTCTCTCTTGATTCCAAGTTATTGAACCATTTTAATAAGAGCATGTCAGAAGAAATGCAAATGAATGCTAATTTAGGAAAACTACATTTCTGTCATCTAAAATCATTTATAGCTGGAACGATTTAGAGCTCATCTTTCTGCTTTCTGCATGGGTATGAGCATGAAGGACATTCATGGAATGCAATCTAGTTGTAAGTGTCTCCAGAACAGTACTTTGGTTATCTTTTTACTGTAAATGAAAAGTAATGGCAAAGCATATGTGTGTACCTTCTCAAGCAGTGTTTTAATATTGTTAGGCCTCAGGCTTGGGCAGAATGAAACCAAATACCTTGGTGATTGGATTTAAGAAGGACTGGAGAAACGCCACTGCCACACAAGTTGAAAACTATGTGGGTGTTATACAGTAAGTCACAGTTCAGCATTTCCTTTTTTCACTCCTCTTAGACTACACTACCATTTCCATACAGAATTTTACATGTAGAAACACTTTACACTTTAGGAAATGCCTACAAGTCTGGATTCATACATGCTAGCTCTGTAACAGAAGTTTCTGCCCATTAAAAAAGGTTCCTTGGCTTCACACCCTAGCAAGTTCTGCTTAGCAAACATCTGGCACTACCAGAGCCGATACGGCTTGACAAGGCTACATGAAGAAGCTGCACTGCTGTCAGCAGTGCTTTTGCAGAACTGTATTTTCCCATTTTTAGTGGGCAGGAGCTCAGAGAAAAACAACCCTAATGTACATACTTAGGGAATAAGAGAATATCATGGAATTTTTCTTTTAAGCCTAGGAGACAGAGGAAGAGCCTTGCTTCAAATCTCATGTGTTCCTAAGGCTCAGGAGCTCTGTGGATTGGGATTTAGCTAGGAAACAGTCGTTTAGAAACTGGCTTCTCAGATTTTTTTCTCAAAATTCACCTGTAAAGCTGAAGCAAGATAAAGAACAGCAAAACCCACGCCAGCTTTATTTCCTCATAGAAGGGAGAAAAAATATTACCCAATGGCAGCATAATTCCTCAGAAGTCGTGCCAGAAAGACCCATTTCAGGTATAGCTTATCTGTTCCCATGCCCAGTGATACCCTTTTTTTAAATGAGGGATGGAAGTTGACAGTAGTTTTCTTATTCTTGGGCAATTCCTTCTGCAGTTTTACCTAGGGCAACCTAATACATGGCATTAACACCTCCCTATGAATGCTAACACTTTCTCTGATCTGCTTGAAGTAGCTTTCCTCACTGACATGCATGATGTGCAAGGATATTTATTATTCTTTTTCTTTCTTTTCAGTGATGCCTTTGATTTTGAACTCGGCATGATTATTGTCAGAATTAGCCAAGGATTTGATATATCTCAGGTCCTCCAGGTTCAAGGTATGTGGTGACTCAGTAGCTGAATGTCTAAGCTGGTTACATGCTCAGCACAAGAAGGAATCTTAGAGTTACTGTCCAGTTTCTAGAATAGTTTCTATGCCCATAACTTTTACAGTTCCTCCTCATTTCTGCAGTTTCAATCCTCCCTGAAATCCTTGCTGAAGGACCAGCACTGACAGAAGGAGCCTCACACATTAAGGGGCTCTGCACACCAGAGAACTCAACTCCCAAAGCACTTCCAGTACATGCACAGACTACAGCATGATTTTATCATCTTGTGCCAGAGCAACCAGTCACTCCGTGACACCTTTCCTTCCTGCTCTTGGCACGTCTTCCCCCCTTTGCCTACCCAAGATCTCTGGCACTAGCAGGAATCGGGTAGCTGCGCTTTTGGTACCACTTCTGTGGACTGCTGGGGCCCAGAAGGTTCCCACCCATACAAAAAGCTGTAACCCAAAGGAAACATCAGTTCTCTTTCTCACCTTTTTGTTCATTCTTCCTTAGGTTAGCAGTGCATATACTGAGGTAAAGGGAAAACCTTGCACTATATATCGCAAACATTCAGGGAGACATGTCACGTGCTTGAAAAGGGTAGAGGGAGACAGAGTATGCAGGCAGCTCCACCTAAACAAAGGGCTTCTAAAATCAACACACAATAGTGTTCTTCATTTTTCTTTTTCCTCTTTACGATACAGATGTCTTACTATTTCCTCAGGAACCCTGGGGAGGGAATTACTCCCATATAAAAACGTCATTGCAACAGTTCTCTAGGTTTTCAGTACAATAATTTTCCTACTTCTCCTAAGCTCGCCCACTTGAGCAGACAGATACTGCCTAAACCTGGGCATTATTCCTCGCATCCCTTGTCCTCCTCACCAGATAAATGTTTTGCGTTATAAATGAATTGGATAAAAGTCTACAGACAAGGAAGGCAGGCAGGCAAGGAAAGAACGGCAACTCTTTGCTGCCACCTGCTGTAAATCTGCCTCCAGCTTCTGCCCGGTGCCTCAGCGACGCACACCGTGCTCAGAACTGTGGGGGCGAACGGCCAGGAAGGACACAAGTACCTCAGCTAATTAAAATCAAAATTAACTCTTCATTAATGGAGAACCGATTCTAGGATGAGGCAATCCTCAAATGCAAATAACCTCTCAGCATTAAAAGGCACTGGAGACTCCTTTAAGAAACAAAGGTAGATGAATATTTATCCCAGCACAGTGGCAGCTGATGTGCCTGGAATGCTACAGGGCAAAACTACGGGGACTTAAGAAAAAATTCCAAACTAATCATGCTTTTCTTTTCCCCTCTCCACTTTTTATATCTGGAAGAGATCTTCCCGTCTCTTTGCTCGATGTAAGTCAGAAACTGAATCATTAGAACACCAGTGAAATTACAGCAAATATCAGCTTTGCATTCTTACAAACTAGCAAGTGTTCTGCACGTGTTAAGACAGAAGGAATAAGGATGAATTAGGAACATGGGGCAGAGGGGACACAGGGGGACAGGACACCAAACTAACTCAAATACACAGAAATGTTCGGGGAAAAAAAAGTTCATTGTATTCTATTACACCTGCTACAGCATCCTGTTTAAAAGAGAAATAGAAATTTTAGTTTTGAATAACCATTAAGCTAGTGACTAGGAACACATCTAATAATCAGAAGCACATGGCTATCATGAGTTCTGAAGCAGAAGAAATTACATTCCCTTGTGTTGGCAACTGAACATGCCAACGGAGCTAATACTGTCTAGCTAATGAGGGTTTGGGTTTTGTTTTGTTTTTTAAACACAATGTCTTAAATGAATTTACCTTACTCTTATTTCATACATTACTCAAATAGAAGCTTTCCTTATGAAAAAAGCTTTCTGCAGGCAAATGCCTGGATCATATTAGTTAGTGCCTCACCATAATATATTCCACAATTACACTTGGTACATTTTTCTCAGCAGAAGTCCAATATTGCCAAGATAAAATTGTTCTTTAATATTGCTGAATTTACATAATTCGTTAGCTAAATCTTATATCTTTGTAGCAAATGCTGAAAAATTAAAACAAAGATATTTCAGCATAGAAGCTGATTGCATACTCAAGATCCTTACACATTTCTGAGAATTTCAAAATCTGAATCCATGTGACCTTGTTCTTACAATAGGAACTCAAGGGCTAGAACTCAATACCTCAGCTTTCTCACTTTAGGAGAACAGCTTTCCTTTCTTGGAGAAAGAAACCAACCAGCCAAATCCACAAATATAACTCCATAAACAGTATCTCATGTGACTATAAAATATAGAAATAATGAGTTTAATCCACAAGAGGAAATCTGAGAGCAGTTGAGTAACGCTTTAGTATACACAACTGCTGTAGGCATGGGCACCCTAAGTTAGGGCTTCCAGAGGTGAATTCATCTTTCTCCTCCCTATTGGTCTGCAAGGAAAAATCATTTTTAAAGAGTTTTTCATCCCAGCAGCTCTATGTTGTGCACAAAGTACCACAACAGCAAATTACATCACTGCCATTATTTCAGTAGGCGATTTCATTTAAAATAGAAAGTGATGTGTTACCAGTTTCCTTACTTTTCCCAATACACAGAGGAATTAGAGAAGCTGGAGCAGGAGAGATTGGCGCTGGAAGCTACCATTAAAGAAAACGATTCTGAAGAAGGAAAAAGTGGCATCTGTGGATTCTTCAGAAAAGCCAACACACTCAGTATCTCAAAACATGAAACAAAAAGGGGTAAGTTACAAAATGACAGCTACTGCCTGACACTTCAATGCATCACAGTTGCACCAACATGCAAAACAGACTGACTCCAAGGTAAAAACTCCCAAGCCGTGCAGAAGCCCCTGGAACGGGGCATGTCCTGTGCAAACCTGACTTGGCGGCCACAACCACGTAATGCAAAATAGGGAGCATACTCTGCCGCTAGGACATGCTACCTCATATAACACAACTAACTTCTTTTCCCCTCTCATTTGCGAAATTAGTTTCTTGGCTCAGCTTATGTTGAATTCTATTTGTCAAAAAAAAGCACATGGTTATTAAAACTTGATGAATACAGAAAAGGTTTTCTGTAATAGGATGTTTTCAGATTTTAAACAGAGGCCTTTTTTCTTCTTCTCTTTAAAGAAAACAGGAACATATGCACAAGATTCAGGGAACAAGTAAACTCACTTTACTCAACATACACACACACAAACTCAGTACCTAGCTGCAAAACAGGTAAAAATAGCATTCCAAAAAAATCCTGCTCTATATTTGAAGCATAATTTTATAAAAATGGTGGTAACAGTACTGAAAGTACATACACGGCATGCTGTCAGATGACTAATTAACACATAAATGTATAGGTGATTAAATAGAAATTACACTTCAGATATAGTAAAATGATACAGAAATATAGACAGAATTAAAGGACTCATTTCACAATTGTTAGCCTGTAATGATAATGACCCACCTGAAGCCATGCTTCTGTGCAAATGAGTATTTTCAGAATATTCACCTGCAGAGACTATTACATCCGACTATGCATGCAGCTCCCACAGGAATCAAGAGGATCTACAGAGTGAAAATATAAAATGTCATTATTCTTTACTTAGCAGACTTCAGCTCATTTTTCAGGCTTCAGTAGAATATATTTTTATAACAGATACCACAAGAATGCACACCCTTGTTTCAACTACCCTTTTTGATTCAGTTCAGGAAGACATAAAGGAAATATGTATTACACACTTTGGCTCTATATACAAGATAGATTTTGTTAATAAATATCCCTGCCTCTCCATTTTGCTCACACATTCATCCTCCCCAGAGCTGTTGCATCTTCCAACATAGATGCTACAATGGTAGAGGAAAGCCCTGCTTCAGAACTGCCCTGTCCACACTCTAGAAATACAGAAAAACCAAAGCAAGCATTTTCAGAACCTAGCAGATCAGAGTCAAATCTCTAAAGAAGCCTGTCTGCTCTATTTCAAGTACTGCTCCAACACTGTTTCTTTGAAATCATTGAAAGAGAAGCAGTAATAAAGCCACAGGCTTCAAAAGGTGGAATGGGAGAAGATACTGTTAGCACATAAGCAAGACTGTACCTTTTAAAGCCAGCCAAGCAAACAGCAAGAATCAAGGCTTATTTTCAAATAACAACCCTCTGAAGAATAGGGAAGTTGCCATACATGTTTATGTCTTCTGCCTTCCAGTCTTAGCTTCACCTGTGCTCTCACTGCACCCAATTAGCTCTCTTTGTCCACCACTGCTGTGCATTTCCAGGAGCTCTGTATTTCACAAGACAGCTGAGCTTCTAAATGATGCAAAATGATGCCACTTACTTCTAAAAATCTATCAGATATTTCCCTACTGCTTTTTAAGGCCCCAGTGAATTTTAGATTAACTAAAAAGAACAAGTAATCGGTAACCCTTTTCACAATGTTATAAACCAGTGACAAATTATTATTCAGGCTTTGGCTTTAGTGCGTATTGATATATTAAAAGTCCATAGCTCTGCACTGTAATTTGTTTTAGATTTAAAGTGCAGAAATTATGTCAGAAACAGTTAATTTTCCTGAAGCTTTCTCTCCACTTGGCTCCCTAAAGCTACTTGTTGCCTCACTTGTCAGAAATTCTTCCACATTTTTTCCTTTCTCATTCCAGAGAGCACCATTAACACAACACAGTCAATGCATGTGGGTGAATTCAATCAGAAGCTGCTTGAAGCCAGCACTCAATTTAAAAAGAAGCAAGGGAAAGGTACAATTGACATTTGGTGGCTGTTCGATGATGGAGGTAAGGAATTTGAGTAAGAACTGCAGGGAGAGAGATTTCTCTGTTACCAAACACAAAAACAGGTTTGGGAACTTGCACGGAACTGTTTTCTTTTAAGATTACACAGTCAATTTTCTGTCTAGCATAAATGTTTGAAGATTAACTTATGTCCAACACTGCCAAAGCGAAGGATGGAACTTTTTAATACACAATGCACTGATTTGATCTTCCTCCCATTTTACATGTTTTTCTAGGTCTAACAATCCTAATTCCTTACATTCTAACTATCAGGAAGAAGTGGAAAAATTGCAAATTAAGAATCTTCACTGGAGGAAAAGTCAACAGGATTGAAGAAGAAAAACTAGTGTAAATATATTTGTTTCACTATTTAAAGAGTTTGATTGATGCTGAATATAATACGTATACAGTAGGAAACCGGGAATTTCTCAGCACAACACGTTTGCTGTACTGTGGGCAGCATGAAAAAAAAAAAAAGAAAAAAGATGTACTTGATAGAAAGGTGTTGAGCTAGCACAGCCCTCGAGGCTCAGTATAAATTGTGATTACCAAAAGAAATTCACACCCAGTCATTTTTCCCATTAATAGCTCATATTCCCTTCTGCAAGAGCAGCAGTCTGCACTCTGTAAAGAGAATATAATGAGTTTTATTGGATTTACTTGAGACTGTCCAGTTAACTGTAAGTGAAACTGCACACAAAGCTTCTCATATGCAAATACCACAGACAGATAGCTCACATAAATGTGATCAACCATGGCAAAATGCAAAGAAGTTAAAGAGCAAGTTAATCAACTTTAAGACCAAGTTGATTTGACTTAGATTGCTTAAAAAAATCTAGGTTTCATAATCATCCTTTGCCTTCAAGCAAATGAAAGGTAGTAATATAAACTTATCATCATCACCACTGCATATAGGATCTTTCCTTCCAAAGCACTTTGCACACTAGAGGCACAGATATTTCACCGCCGGTGGAAGCAGGCCAATTTGGGATGGAAGTCAGCAACCACTTAAAGAGCAGGAGCAGCGAGTTAACAGCATAGCCAACCAAAACTCCAGTGGAAAACAAACAAGATTTTTGCAAGGACAAGAGTTAGAATTTAGCCAGCATCACTAGGATTACAGCACAGTGCCTTGGAAAGACAGCTGCCACAGGGATGCTCCTGTAAGCTTTTGCTTTCATCTAAAGCAAACTTTACTCAATTATCCTTCTGTCAGTTGCAATAATTACCCAAAAGTTCAAGTACTTCTGTAGAAGATATTTCCAAGTGTTTTTACAAACTATTCTTATTGTTGCATAAAAAAAAGCCTTACAGCTGCTTTATGAGCTGCAGGGAAAGCGTTCTCCTCTCCCTGTCCAGAGTCTGCCTGAGCATGGCTGTTCAAGACCACTGTATTTTGAATATCTTTCCTTTATAATTCAAGCCTTTGAACATACTGAAAGTACCATTTTTCCCCAAAACATATACACCCTTCCCTCTTCTCTGTTATTAATTTCCATTTTTTGTGATTTTCATCGATCATCAGCTAAATGAATTATACTACAGCAATCACATCACATCAATCCAGTTCTGTAATCAGAAACTGAAACACTAAAGCATTTCAAGTAATTTGTCATATAGTTAAAGATAATGAGAAAACTGCATTTGATATCTTAACTCACTTGAGTGCTCTTTGATGCAAGGCACTCAGAAATACAGCGATAAAATGTTGTCTCTTTTGTTTTCAGGATGGCTTCACTTCTAAGCAAATTCAGAATAAAATTCGCTGATATTAATATCATTTGTGATATCAATATAAAGCCTAACAAAGAGAGGTAAGAAACGTCACTAAAATCCATTATTCAGCAGCCAGCCCTTATCAGTACCTTGCTCCTTTTATGTTGAGCATAAATAAAAACCCCTCACAAAACACATCAAAGAATAACACTGTCACTTTATTGCAATCATTTTTTAAGTACCTGGAGCGCAAAAAAATGAACCTTTTAACAATCACAGCTCAAAGATTCAAAACTATAGGCAGACTTTTTCTTTATAATGATGACTTAATTTTAATAGAAACTAATTAGACACCATACTTATGAGTCACTAAATTTAACAGGCATTTTATGATGGCTTTTCTTATCTATTTAGGTTGCAAGAGACTTCTCTTTATCATTATTCAGTTGCAGCTGTCTTGTAAACTCACCATCTCTGCCACCTCAGCCTTTACCATGAATGCATAAACTTGACATTTTTCTGCCCAAACATAAGTATACTTTTCCTTTCCCCTGAGGACAATATTATAATACTCCCCTATCACTCAAATATAATGAAGGTTCAATGTTTTTAAAAATTGACTTATCTACAGAATTAATGCTCTTAGGCAGAGGTTAGGAAGCTGGTAAAATCGTGCTCAAGAAGCTCCACCTCCAACTGTATTAGCTACAAAAAAAAATAATCAAGTCCTCACTTTTTAAAGCATATCTCTGTAGAAATTGCCTGTTTCTTCTGCTTTATGTAGACAAAAGCTTATAGCAGGTTGCTCAGGGAATAACTGAATCCTAACTCATTCCACAATATTCTCATGGTCCTAAAGATCCTCTGAAAATGTCCTCACCTTTCTATGCCCCCTTCCCTCCCACCCCTTACTCCCCTCGTTAGGTCCAAAGCTATTCCATAGTCAAAGGGCTCCCATTCTCCACTCAAAGCCTTTTCTTTGAGTTCAGGTGCAGGCTCAGGTTAGTCTCTTAATCCTTCCGTGTCCTGTTCCTCCACGCATGCGTAACTTTGCAAAAACAGTATTGGATTCACCAGTGTTTCTGCAGCACATTGGAGACTCTGATTTTGGAAATTCAATTAAAGATTTTATTACTAGATACCTGAAGTCACTTATTAGTGCCTTCTTGATTTCTGCAGAATGTTATTCTTTTTTCCAGTGCTATGGAGTGATTTTACACCAAAAAAAAAAGCCATCAAAAAGGAATTCATATCTGGCACTAACATAAAAACCAACCACACTTGCTGCATCAGCACTATCTGAACAGAACAAGTGAATATCGCGCCAGACTTGCTACACTACCGTATCTCTTTCCCAGCTGGCATCCTATTTATTTTACTAATAATAAGGATTATCAATATTTTGCATACCGAAACAGACACTAAGGATGTTGACGAATTCTCTGGCAAGTTAGCAGCAGCAACATTAATGCAGCGTGCCAGTCTTCAACCCATCTCTTGACTTGCTGGTCATTTAAAAGAAGTCCAACCTGTGCCCAGCCTCCCATTTCACTTCACCGTGAGGCCTGTCAGTACCAAGTACTCATAGAAATACGCTTACACCAATATAAAAGAAACTCCCTGAGGTCTCTGTGGGATGACAGAAACTTCCAAGAGAGGGGTAAGCAGGGAAATACAGAAGGATGATAAGTTTCTCCAGATGATGACAGTCTAAAGCTTCGAGAAACAAAGTGAAATTTAGAGAAAAGAAATGCGTGGAAAAATTGGGAAATGAAGACAAATCTGAGACCTCATATGGAAAAAACCTGGAGTATTTCCTTTAGTCCCTTGTCACAGGAGATTTGTATCACCTGCTTCTCCATTTCATTAACATCGTACCAGTAAAACTGTTATCAGTGAGGTGATTGCTCCAGCTAATGCTAAAACAATAAAAGTTCAGTATTTATGAGACCAGTATTCATTGCCAATGTTAGTAAACAAACTACTGCAGTTAGAATTACCACAGAACGCATTTCAGTATTTTTGCTACAGCCAAGAAAATCCAGAAAACTCTCTGCAACTATAATAGGACAAATGCAGTGTTTAATTATCCTCCCATAACCTTTTAACATCCTAAAATAACTCCAATGTATTGAAACGGCACAGACAGAACTTGAGGCACAACGTAGCTAAGAATAGTTAAGGATTTTGCATGTTTTTCAGCTACAATTTTAGTCAGTGGGCCCTGCCACACACAGTATCTGTGAAATAAGTCAGTGAGTTCATACCCTGCAGCAAGGCCTCCTTTGTAATTCCTATTTCAGCTGGAAATTCTTTGAAGAGATGATTGAACCGTATCGCCTCCATGAAAGCTGCAAAGATATAACAACTGCTGAGAAATTAAAGAGAGAGACTCCATGGAAAATTACAGACGGAGAGCTGGAAGCATTCAAGGAGAAGGTAAAATCTCGCCTATTTTTTTTTTTACATCTGTACCTTTTCTCACACTCCAGATGTTTGAAGTGATTAGTAAGAAAACGTGAAATATCAGACACAGAATTAGAAACATGACATATACAAACCTCTATTTGATATTTACAAATTGGATTTCTATTGTAAACACTGCAGAAGCGCATTACAATTGCATTATTCAGCAGTCTGTAAGACCTCAGCACGTTTACACAGTATTTTCCAGGCTGACAAGAAGCTCTGCCCACACCAGAGCCGGATAGATGAAAACCACCTCTGAACTAGAAGCCACACAGTACTGCGCTGAGCCTGAGCTAGTGACATCGGCTAAGAGGTTTATTAAACGGCTACACATTTTACAGCTTGAACCTCTAAAAGAGTGCAGTTTCAAACATTCACCATTTTGGAGAAACTTAGAACTGAACCCAGCCCTACAACTGGCTCCAGGACTTTTTCCAAAGGCAAGATTTAATACAGCTTCATACCTCAATGGAAGACTGAAGATGAAACGTGCCTGCAACACTGGAGCTCTCCCGCAGCTCAGAGGCACTCTAAGGCTGGTGTTGGCCGATCCACTGGGTGAATTAAAGCCTGGGCTGCTCTTTAATTTTGTCAGAACATACCTTCTTAGCAATGAACTGCAGGCTTCATCAGGTCAGTGCCAAAAGGCACTTGCAAACTCTTACACCCTTAAGAGACAAGTTCTCCTGCAACTCACAGAGAATTGATCTGGCTCCTGTTGGATTAACCTGAGTGCACTGAGAGTTTAGTTATCTCCTCTTTATGGCACTGGTAACTTCTTCAGCAGAGCAAGGATTGTGAGTCTGAGCTCAGAGCTGCTAAAGGTCACAGCCTGACATATTAACATAAGCTGAAATCAATGGTGATTTAAGATAACACACTATACTAGTGACTGCAGCACCTGGGAAGCAGATCAACTGCTCACTGTATTACCCTTTTCATAGATTTGATAACCAGCATAAAGTTATGATAGTCAGCTGTGGGCAGAAAACATTTGAAGTACTTTCAACATAAACCATCCAAACTTGGGAGTTGGAGCACTTAGAAGGTCTCAGTATATAAGACAATAGGACTATAATCCCAGATACACACATTTCTGTGTGGAACCTGTGAGGATACAACAGGGAAAAAAAAACCAAACATGATTAAGATTGGTCTTGTCTATGTCACTGAGCTATCAAGACAAAAACCCATAAGTTGAAAACAGTTGGCAACATAAAAATATAAAATCCATCTATAAAATAAGAACAGCAACAAGAAGTTTAGTTTATACACCTGAAAATACATGCCCCTTATCCTCAGAAGTAAGGCAGTTCTGGGAATTTTACAGAGGACATTAGAACACATTTAATATTCAAGAGAGAGAAACCTGGCAGCACAGATAAAGGGTTATATTATAAGATGACTCTCATGAGATAACAACTTGCTAAATTATGAGGATTCTTACCTATATAACATGCATAAAAGAACAGCAAAATTTCTGTCGGGAAGGAAAATTTAAGGTCTGAATGGAGAAAAACCAGCTTTTTACCTTCTCTAGGGAGAGAGAGAGAATAATTTATAAGACCATTTAAGATAAATCTATCCCCCACACTGCAATCTCCCTATACACAAACCTGCCCTGGTCTCTTGTTCCCTGTGACTTGTACTACGTTATAAAAACTTTGAGGGTCTGAGCCTGACCATAAAGTAATCTTGGCTGAATCTCAAAGCAACAGCCATTTAAGTAATTTGGTAACATCTGTACAAACACAAAATACATAAAAGCAGCTAAGTTCTACTCCAGAGTTCTGGTTTTTTGTTGAAGAGGTGAATCCCTGGCAAGGTGCTCATTTGCATAGTGACATTCAGCCCTATTGGCATGGCAGCAAGATGCTTATAAAATAGATGAATTAATACACTAACTGTCATCAACCGCGTAAAAGAGGCTCTGTGCAGTTCCTATACTCCATAGCCAAAGAAATACCGCAAAACTATGTCAGAGCCAGCTCTGGTACTATGTCAGCCCAAAAATAATCCCCATCCCCAGGAAACCTGAGCACAGCGGCAAACAAGTCAGTCCCCCATGTAACTACACTGACCACGAAGCACAGCTTATCCTCACATTGTGCCCTCTCTATCACTCTGGACCACAGAGCACACTCAGCTTTCAGTGCTGCCAAAGCAACAGCAGAAAATCCTGGAGGCAGTGAGC
This sequence comes from Apaloderma vittatum, assembly GCF_000703405.1. Classification (NCBI taxonomy): domain Eukaryota; kingdom Metazoa; phylum Chordata; class Aves; order Trogoniformes; family Trogonidae; genus Apaloderma; species Apaloderma vittatum. The sequence continues at coordinate 55,130 of NW_009733704.1, forward strand.
AGTGTAGAAGTCCATAAGGCACCAAAACTGAGGAGCACTGACCTATTTTTTCCTTTTCCCTGTATTTTCTTTCAGAGTTACCGCCAAGTCCGTCTCAATGAACTCTTACAAGAGCATTCAAGAGCAGCCAACATCATTGTCCTGTGAGTTTCAAGATTATGATTCTAATTAGAGAACAATCTAATGTGTAAAGGTATTCCGGACTGAAGCAACAGGAACACTTGCATTCATTTATTGGATATTAGGAAAAACTTCTTCACTGCAAGGGTTGTCAGGCACTGAAACAGGCTGCCCAGGGAAGTGCTGGAGTCACCATCCCCAGAGGTATTTAAAGATGTGTAGGTGAGGTGCTTTGGGACATGACTTAGCAGAGGGCTTGCCTGTGTTAGGTTCCTGGTTGGACTGGATGATCTTAAAGGTCTTTTCCAACTGAAACAATTCTACAAACGAGGGTAAAACCAATCTGTTAAGTACCTTTTGAAGGACTTGCATCTGGACTGACGGTTCTCTAGGACTACAGTGGATAAGAATTTTTCCCAGTAGTTCTTCAAAGCTTAAAGCAAAGTTCTACTGTTGAAAATGTATCAGAAATCTAATCTGCACATCCAAATCTACACGTTGAATGTTACAACTGCTCACTTACCTGCAGAAAATAAACATTTTCCTTTCTTTTCTCTAGCTACTAACAACTCAAGGATTATTTTGGTTTGCATATAATAAATGGAGTTGTTAATCAGGCCAAGTTCTACCTGGAACTATGTAAAACTGGATAAGGATGATGCAATTGCCTAAGGAAAAAGAGGCCACCCATAAAATTATAGAAAAAAAAACTTGCCATTTTCAGAATCAATTTTTAGTTAGAGACAATTTTTATATGCAGCTTTGATAAGCTAGTATTTATGATGAGTAGACAAACCTCTTTAGCTCTATTAACTCACTTTAAAAAAAAAAACAAACACAAATGGTGATCAGGTAATGTTTACCATAAATTGACCCATACTTTAAAACTCCTCTCTCACTGTAATTAGATCAGAAAATAAGCATAACTATGCATGTACTGAATCATTATATTTTTTTAAAATCATGTTATGTGTGGGTTTTATGACTCTGGAAATGCTTCTTTAGCAGCTTAAGGTTACAATCACAAGCAGTCCATGGCCAGTACACTTGGCTATGCTAATGGCACTAACCAAGTGAGCAAGAATTTGCAAGATTAAGGCCTAATAGTAGCTTTGCTCTTCATAAGATTAAAACAAACACGTAGTCTAATTATGAACAGTCAGAGTTGATGCTTCTACTTAATATTTAGTGGGATGTATGTTATCACGGCTACATCTTCATAATGTTTTTTTTTTTTCCCCCTCTCTCTCTCTCTCTGTTTAAACAGGAGCCTCCCAGTGGCAAGAAAAGGAGTAGTGTCTGATTACCTGTATATGGCTTGGCTAGAAATTCTCTCCAAGAACCTTCCTCCAGTCTTAATGGTCAGGGGCAACCACAAAAATGTACTGACTTTTTATTCTTAGAAAAACATCAGTGCCTGGAATATCCATTGCTTGATTTCAACACCTATATTCTTAATTGCAATGATTACTAAAGACTCACTCATCTAACACAGATCTAAAACTTAACTAATTGACAGAAAAAAAACTTAAAAAATCCAGAGCAACATAGTGAAGAATTAGACAAAAAAACTGTAAGTGGTTCCTGCTGGTGTTACACCCCAGTACAGGCAACATAGGGAAAATAAATCTCACACACGACAGCAAATATTTTTGAACACGGAAAGAATAAATTCCACTAATTTTATAAGGTATTGAAAATGCTTTTGAGAGGTGGCATCCCTGCCCAAAACAGGGAGGTTGGACTGGATGATCTCTAAGGTCCCTTCCAGCCTAGGACATTCCAAGATTTATCCTAGAAAGCCAAAATTAAAAGCTATCACACAAAATGCACTTAATCTATAAACAAATACTTTCAGATTGCACTGTCATAGTCGCTAATAGGCACACAGAAGGATTACAATGAAACGCACCTACTGCCGAGAAAAAAAAAACCACCTATGTGGCATCTATCAGATCAAAGTCATAAACTGATATAATGCAAGTAGAATACCTGTAATGCTGTTTAATTACAATATTGCCAAATTAAGACCTATGACTAGAGCAGGTACTTTTACCTAAATTGTTCTGCTAATTTACATTAGTTCAAATGCTTCTAATTAAGTGACAAAGCATATATAAAAATACGGAATCTATATGACAAGGCTTGATAATGAATTTTCAAGCTCTGACATGGAATGGAATGTATGATTGCAATAATTAATTGTGTTACATAAATTTCACAAAGAAATTAGTGAAATACTAAATATTCTGAAAATTTTTGCTATGAATGTTAGGGATAATACAACCCAACATTATACTTTGGGACATTAGTAACAGTGATTTCTGCGATCAGAAAATAACCAAAAACTCCATTAGCCAAATGCCTTATTTTTTGATTTATATAAAATATTTATCTTTAGACTTTGTAAATAATACTCATTATACACTGACTTAAAATAAAGGAAATCCATTAAACTGTGTAATTTTTCTATTCTGCAACATTATAGAATTTTATAATTTCAGTAAAAGCATCTTGTCTTTTTAATGAGGAAAATTATATCCTATATGCAAGCATCATTTAATGTAAAGACCATTAAGGAATGCAGCTAATTTAAGTACTGTAGTTCTGCAACTCCTTTGCAGAGCTCAACTGAAGTTTAAGCCCCAGGAAAGGCAGGGGACCTTGAATTCCACTCTTTATTTTAAAGCAGGTCTCAGCTGCCATTTTTGCTTGAGTTACTGGAATTTAACTTGCAGAGGGTCTAGCACTCCATCTTGAAAAACGACAAATAGTTGATACTCCTGTTTTTCCAAGTTCAACAGCAGCAATTCAGCAGAACATGGTAATGTAGCCAAATAATCCATGTTTTATCTTCCCCATCTATTAAAGGCAGGATATGAAATATTGATAGTTTCTCATAACGTTCTTCCTTCCCTCCTTCTTACACATTTACAATCGGGTTGAAGGATCATTTTGCAGTTTACCTGCATGACACAGATATACATGTTTCCTAGATACGCCAGGCTTACTGCACAGCTCTGAGCAAACCAAACCTCATACTCTGCACCTGAAAAACAGGGATATTACTCTCATCCTTTGCCGTGATGTTTGCAACAATCCAGGAACTCGTTACATGCAGTCAAGGCCTTCCACCTTTGTAAAACGGCAACAGCCACCATCCCTTTGGCCTCATTTCAGGCGCCAAACAGGTATAGCCTGCATCCAGAACCCAGGCGCTCAATGCAAAGAGAAAGAGCTTTTCTGGAGGCTTCAGCTAGGCCTTCTGTAAGTGCGTGCCTTATCACAGTCTATGGAAGGACCTGGGGGAATTACACACCTGCATTAAGCACTTCAGTTATGTACCAGTGAAGACTGTTTCCTAAATATTCCCAAGTATTGTAATTTTCAGTCTACATGGGACATCAGCTCACACTGATTCTCACTGCACTGCTCTCACACGAACACATCCCTGTGGGCGTTGCAACAACAAATCCCAAGAGGTGTGTTTCTAAATGAATAGCCATCAAAAAACTAAGTACAACCACACGCATCTCTGTAAAACTCCTTGCTCAGACTACAGTGATTAGTTACCTGTATCTACAAAACAGCGTTACCAGATTTATAATGAGCAGCACAAACTCAAGACACAATACTGCTTAGCTGCCCAAAAGTGTTATTTCCACAAATTCAGATGTAATTTCAACCCAGCAGTTTCCTAAGAGCTTCTATTTCTTGTTCCTCACCACGATTTCCGAAGCATGTGCACGATCAGTTTGGACAGCATACTAATTATGGACTCTTAAATTGCAAGTTTGACTGCAAAACTTTGTTAGTCTACCCATTTTCTTTCCCCCTCTGTAACAGACGCTTCCTCTTTTATATAAATTATGCATAAAACAACTGCTGAACTCTAATCACTGTGTTAGCAACTGAATTCTAATTACAAATTTGGCATCTCTAGAAAAAAATATGGCTCTAAAGCTGTCTAGCACATTGTGAGCTTCTATCACACTACCAGCTCTGCAGGTTTATATAATCTAAGGTTGATTCGATCAGCCACAACAAATGCAAACATAGATAAGTTGACTAGGGACATCGAAGTGTGAAAATACTGTTGCAATGAAGAAAAGCAAGTAATACTTTGAGTCTTCTCCAAAATCCAGGCATCCTGCGCAGCTAAACTGGTGCCTAAGGGCCTGTTAACCTGATCCACCACTGCTCCTCTCACCTTTCCCTCTTCATGTCAGTGGAGCTCCCGGAGGTATTTAAAAAAAGCATTTAATCATCATTCAGAGAATTAATTCCCTTAAATCGTTTTAGAACCACTGGCAAATTGCCCAACTCCATCACATACCCCTAAGGCATAGTGCTTAGGAATGGTAATAGGTGTCCCCACTCAGAAGGGGCATTCTTCCAAAAGGCTTTTCACCAAATTTCTAGTCCCCGACAAAGACTAGTTGGGGAGGGGTTGTTTGTTTGGTTATTTTCGTTCAGCAACCAAATAGTACAAGTAGAAAAGCTACCGAAAAGGCATCACATTCTGAAGATAAATAGCTGCAACTGCTCAAACCACACTGTCATACTTCGCACCAGAAGCAGTTCTCCTCTTCATCATTATAATCACAAAGTACAAAGCTCCAGCCGCTTGCATAGTAAATTTCAACAGTCTTAAACCTCTGCAGTTTTCCTGACATCTTTGAAAACTCCCAGCAAAAGCTTTCCTGGACAGGCAAAATATGACAGGCTACCTTTCATTCTCAGAAAACCTGGACATTCCTCATCTTCTCCCTCTTTTTCTACTACTCCACACAGTATTTCAAGATCTTCTTTAGGGCAAAAGAAGTTTCAGCAACTCATTGGTAGCTTACAAGTAACAAACACAACGGTAACATGAATTAGCACTTCAGTTGCAGACAGACAGCAAACAGCTACAGAGATTCAGCTATCACTGGCGACTCATTTAACTCCTCATACCTGTTTGTCACCTCCCTTCCCACAGAGGTCCCGGACTTAGCAAAGCCGGGAGAACAGAATTTGAGCAGCCTTCAGCTTCTTCAGCTTGAAGTTCAATGGTTTCCCTCAAACTGCTGCCTCAGGTCCTTTGTCACCAGGCTTTAGTTACACAACTAAGAATTACTCCGTAATCCTACTCTCTCACCCCTGCTACCTGACTGGAACTCTTGTCAGAAAGACAAGCTGCAGCTGTTTGCCAAATGAGTGACTCACCCCTCAAGTTACAGGTGAGAAAAATCAAGAGTTTGTAACAGCACGGTTCAGTATAGATCAAACAACTGCTTAAACACCTATTCGTTTGGGTAGCAGGTAGTCCATCAAGGCTGCATGGCCAGTGCTCCTGAGGGAACATCTTGCTCTGGCCTTGACTCTACTAGGAAAAATGGAAAACATAGCTGTGGCAGTGCAAAAACAAACATATATATCAAATTTTAGCTCACATTCTCCACAAGTAAAAACAGCAATAACCCACGCTCATGCCATTGCTGGAATTTCATCAGAGGAAAATCAGTTTCAAACAAAATAAAGCACTAAGGTTGTTCTGGAACAGAGTAAAAAGCAATGGCAAAATCGCACAGCCCCCACACTGTACAGCAAAACACATGGTCCAAAATAGAGCTTCATTATAAACAAACACCCTCACAACAGCCTTTTAAATTACAAACCTTAATCTGTGAGAGAGACAGCTGTTCTAAGTGAGACTGGGGTGGGGAATCTCTCTTCTAAAGAGTTTTTCTTCTAGAGTTTTCTTCTAATAAAAATGCTCATTCTAAATCCAAAACTTCAGTGGGAAGAATCAACCCAGAGTGAAGGAATGGTGACCGACTGACTCTACAGAGCAGACGGCACATTCCCAGGACTAAGGCAAACTTGCCCAGACTTCAAGCATAGTGAAAAAAGTGGCACTTGGGTAAGACCTTTCTCTCTGATAATAAGTTTGGATGAGTCCTCCTATCTATTATTCATGGACTTTCAGGCCACCTGAGCTGTAGTTTTGCCTCACCAAGCCCGGCCTTTCATAAAATCAGTTTCTACACTACAATGCAGGATGCAGTTGCAACCTCCATAAAGCTCTGCTTGTGTAAATAACCATTCGTAATTAGATGTTCATTTGGGGGCAAGTTTTGCAACCATGAACCCAACGGGTACTTCTGCCAGCCCTGGGGCATTTAGGGATGCCTTTCATAGACGGGATGGCGAAAAAACGGCGGCGAATGTCAAAACGAGAGACAGTGAAAT
>NW_009733705.1:0-20601 GCF_000703405.1 Apaloderma vittatum
ATATTATATTATATTATATGTCACAGTTGCTCTGCTCAATTGTTAAATAGTTACAGACTTCGAAAGGTCTCTAGAAAAACAACAGTGAGAAGTGTCTTTCGTGAGAAGCGTCTTTCCAACAGCTTCAGTCTTGGGAATATTTGAACAATTTTGGTTGAAATTTTCCAAGCAAAGTCATCCCAAGGCAGACACCTAGAATGCAAAGTTTCAACCAAAATAGTTAAAAGTTTGACAAATGAAAATTAGAACTTGGATAACACCAGTCAATTGTACTAACAGTGCCATAACCTATAATGCTGCACGTTACTTGTAATTCATTAGAAAATGAGGAAAAAAAAAATAATCTGTATTCTGATTTGTCTCCTTCACCCTAGAACAAGGCAGACATTCCATTGTGATTTGTTAACTGAAGAACTATACACCCACTCGAGCAACATCAAAGAGATTTCCACGGATGTACCAACCCCATCAGCACGGCGTATAAAAGCAGGGATCTCCCTCCTGCAGAAGTTGGTATCACAAAACATCATTTCACCACATTCTTTAGTCATAATGATATCACAGTAAAATGCTCTTAACAGTATAAATGCATGTTATTGAGAGGAGCTGCGTTTTGACCTTGCAACACAGCAGGAAAATAGCTCCGAACACATGACAAAGTTAATTTGGGAGAAGTTAAATGCTCCCACTTCCCTCTACCCTAACACAACAGCGAAATGTTTTGTAGAGCGCAGAGACTTCCTGCTTTCTCTTTGTTTTCAGAGCCAGTACCACTCAGGATTGCTTTCAGCAGCACCTTAAGAGATCTTAAATCTCAAAGCGTCCCTACGCAACCCAATTTATTCCCAGATCCTCAGTCGGAAGGATTCCACACCTTTCTGCTCTTCAGCTACACCGCTGCTCTCCCAAGGGGGCTCTGACTCGCCACTGGGATTCTTGACCGAGACGGTTGCAGGACAAACATCCCCAGCACTGAGTAACTCAACTCGACGGAGCCTCTGCTACAGCTCCTGTAAAGCACCGCTCAGTTAACCAGCTGCTGCTGCCCAGTCAAAACCAGGATTATTCAGAGAACAAACAGCTTCCCCCAGGTCCCTGGTGGAAGGTGTGGTGTGAGGTGTGGCAGCAAAAGCAACTGCACGCTGCTTCCCGTTTCCTCCTGGTCTCACAGAGCTCTTCTAGTCACTTCACTGAATATTTCCTTACAGCTTTTACATTTAAGCACGAGGTTTTTCACTGCTGCTTCTTTCCTAAGTTTTAAAATACTCTGGTAAAAAAAATAAAATCTTTCTGGTCTATTTTACACCCATTCAGACTGCCAGAAAGCACAAGAAACTCTCCATATTAGAAGTATTCTTTTCAACAGTTGGAGTATCCATTTCTAGGCAAAAAGTGGAGTTCATCAAAGTTTCAACTTTTTTATCTAATTAGTCAAATTTTGTTTTAATCCTACAAATACTAACTGTATACTGGCATATACCTGAACCTAGATTAAACTCTGTCATGTGTACAGCAAATGCGATATGCTCCATACTCCATCCACGCTTGCTGTAATGCAGTATTAATATTACTTGTGTAGGAAGCAGCAACATGAACCATAACCAGAACATTTTTCTGGCTCACAGCAAAGGACTATGGTGGTTCATGGAAGAAATATAATCTGGAGAGAAAATCACTACAATCCTTTCTGCTACAGCACCATGTGAGGTAATACGCTTTCTAGACAGACAAGTACTTTTTAATGCATTAAATGTAACTTAGAGCCTATTTAACTATTTAATTAACTGCAATCAGCACTGGCCTCTCTGGAAAGAAATACGAAATAATTCAGTATTTAGAGCTGCCAGAGACGGTAAGCATATTAAAAGCATAAAATAGTGGTCTGGTTTTATCTTAACTCCTAACAAATACATAAGCTGAAAAAACATAGAAGGAACTTTAAAAAATATAAACGGCTTTCAAGGAACTTTGTGGGAAGAAGTGGTGAAATGCAAGGAGGTAGCTTACGGCCCTGCAGTCCTGCCTGGCCTCCAGGTACCACATCAGGGCTCTCCTCTGGTACCTGCCAGCGCTGGCCAGGGGGTCTCAGACAGCCCAGGGTGCCAAAGCAGCACCAGCAGCCCGGGTGTAGGCATCGGAATCTCTTCTCTGATAACTCAACCACTTCACAGGATTAGGAGCCGTGATAAAGAATCACATCTAAACAAGATTACCAGAATCAAAGTCACGGATGTGTACTTTATGCCTCAACACTTCAAACATTTTCAGGAGCTACAGCACTATAAAACTAATACAATATAACTACGATACAATTAAACCTGCACAAATAACAATGTAAAACCAGAATAATGAGTTTTTCTGTGAAACAGACGCTCTGCATTGGTCACAGTACACTGGGTTAGTCACAACATACAAAATTGGGGGTGCTGGTGGACGAGAAGCTCAACATGAGCCACCAGTGTGCCCTTGCAGCCCAGAAAGCCAACCGTATCCTGGGCTGCATCAAGAGAAGCGTTGCGAGCAGGTCGAGGGAGGTGATTCTCTCCCTCCGCTCTCGTGAGGCCCCACCTGGAGTTGTGCATCCAGTTCTGGAGCCCCCATTACAAGAGAGATCTGGATGTGCTGGAGCGTGTCCAAAGAAGGGCCACGAGGATGCTCAGAGGGCTGGAGCACCTCCCCTATGAAGACAGACTGAGAGAGTTGGGGCTGTTCAGTCTGGAGAAGAGAAGGCTCCGAGGAGACCTTATTGTGGCTTCCAGTATCTTAAGGGGGCTACAGAAAATCTGGTGAGGGACTTGTTAGGCTGTCGGGTAGTGATAGGACTAGAGGGAATGGAGCAAAGCTAGAAACAGGTGGATTCCGATTAGGCATTAGGAAGAAGTTCTTGCCCATGAGGGTGAGGAGACCCTGGCGCAGGGTGCCCAGAGAGGGGGTGGCAGCCCCATCCCTGGGAGTTTTTCAGGCCAGGCTGGATGGGGCTCTGGGCAGCCTGATCTAGTGGGGGATGTCCCTGCCCATGGCCGGGGGTTGGAACTGGATGATCTTTCAGTTCCCTTCCAACCCAGACAATTCTATGAAATACAAATCTAATGAGCATATTTGTTGAGTTTTTGATCAATACCAAGTTGAGTTGTGATCACATTCAGAGGAACTACTAAGCAGGATTATTACGTATGCTACCAAACTACACTATGAGCCCTTTTTCTTGTGAGTCGCAGAATTGTTTCACTGAAATAATACAGAAGTGTTTCAGTCATACATCTGATGCTACAACAATCAGCACTCTACACCCAGCGGCAACATCAGCCACTCCCGACATGCCAGAACTTGTCCCGACTTGTCGCTAGTGCTCGTTTTTGAATGCGATATCCAGGTAGGTGTTTCTTACTTTCATAATTTTCAGTTCTTATTATTTCCCTTGCACATATAAATGGAAAAGGAAGTGAGTGAGAAGCAAAGATTAAACGAGTCGACGGTAACTAAAAACAACATGCTTTCTGCAGATGTGGCGTTTTTTGGTATTTTTAATCCCTACAGCTTGTTCTAGCACAAAGAATCTTTCTTATTCGGGAGACAGACTATGGGTCAGAATCCTCCTGAGGAAGTGTGGATGAAAAATGAATTGGTCTCCAACTTTATCCAATATTTTTCCATGTTGTTTTATAAAAAGGGGAAATGAATAAAGACAGGCAAAAGCATAAACTGTAAGGTAGCAGGCACTAGGTGTGTGTGCATACATAAGATTTCTTAATTTGTCATCTTTTAAGGAAGTTTGGTTAATGGAGTTTTTTTAATTAACCAACTAATAATGATACTGACGCAGGTATTGGAAAACCACACATTTTTAGCAGGGAAAAATCCACAGCTCTCGTGTACAAAATAAATTGCTTTCCTCAACTTACGGCATTAAATGAAACGCAACTTTCAAAGGCTACATAAAACACAAAACACTGTACACCCTGAGAAAGAGCGTGAAGTGTTGAGTTTCGTGTTAGAAATATGACTGAATGACGTAAACCTTCCAGAAGAGAATGTAATTAACTACTTAGTGGAGCTTTAATTAGATGTATCACAACATCTGGTCCTGCATAATGTTCCATGAGAAGAAATACTATTTGAATAAGAAGCAATACAGAGAAGTGTCTCTAGCGCATAATACGCCTGTTTACGAGTGCCCACAGGGCAAAAACTTTTTAGTTTTTACTAAACTAAAAAACCAAAACCAATCAGACATTTACCTTATCCTGAAGGGTTAAGAACAGCTTTTGTTAATCGTGCCTACATCTTGATGTATATAAAGGAAAGGCAGATGGCACCTGCGCTGTCTCCCAACCCTACTTGCATTATTTTTGTTGCAGCAATTTCTCCACACAGCCCCTCAATGGATGAGCCCCTGCAAACACATCCTAACAGTCAGAAGAAAACTTGCCAGGACAGTGAAAATGTTTCTCTCTGTCACTCCTCTGTACTGATTTCTTTGGTTTTCATTCATGTAATATTTTAAATACTATTTTGTCGTAAAAGCTTCTATAAAGTTTTCTTGGTTATGCCTGATTTAGTCATCATTTAACAAGTTTCCCCTATTCTAACAGGCAATTCATTAAAAGTAACACCAGCTACAAGATTTCACAATGTTTCTTTAAAACTCAAGAAAATTCACAGTTGGATAATGTGACAAAATTACAAGGTGGTCAGGCCAAAATACATGTAACCTGGAAGCTGAAGAGAGATTTGCAAGCTCTAGCTGCCCACTGAGCACACCCCACGTGGAGCTCCCAGGCAAGTCCGTGGCGATCACAGTAACTACAACATCTGCTTTAATGAATAAGAAACTTGTACGGCACAGCAACTGCTCAACAGACTAGCTATTTAGACCAACAATTAGTATTTTGAATTTTGACCTTACCAAAACTTGAAATTTATGCTGTTAATAATTCTGAAAGGTTTTATTTAAATTATATTATGTCTATGTCTGTTATGCCTAGGTCTACAGACCCACGACCTTGCATGTTTTAATGCAGCAGAAGGATGAAATGATGTAAGATACTAGTGGCTTTAAAGGGGATTTTATGATCATCATTTAATGCAATCAGAAAGGAAAAATAAATGGAAAGAATCATTTTATGTGGTTAAAAATCTTGCCAAAATTATGTACTGGGGGAAGAAGGCAGTAAAATATATTTCCTCTCCCCTCCATTTCCAATGGAGGAAACAGTGTTCTTCAAAACACACGACACCTGTGAGGCAATTTGCATTAGCTATAAAGATACAAAACATTCCCTAGTGTATTGTAAGCATGTTTTTAAAATTACAAAATATGTTGATAGCACTGACTCCCCAGAGAATCCTCTAGGTCAGATGAATATCCATTTTCACAGATGTTCTTATCTCGTAGCAATCCATTTTTAAGAACACCTGTTAAACATTCTACTTGGCACTGGTTCAAGTCCACAGCCCACAATAGGATGTTCCATGTTTATTTTCAGCATGTAAAAAAGAGTAATTGAAACTCAAGGCAGTCTGATTTTTCTTTAGTGAATTTATACGAAAACCAAGAAGGCAAAGTGGTGTAATGAGAAGGAGCAGAGCTGAGCATCACACCACACACACATTTCAAAAGGGTGTTGTCACACATGAAAACATCAAGTACGAACATCTCATCTTGGAAAAACTTGAATTAATTATCACTGAAGAGATATTACAGCAAAACTATAGATATTGCAGAAACTGAAAATTACAGAAGATGAAAATTGAATACAAACTTTCTAAAGGTAGAGAGGTAAGCTCCAGTATTTCGGTAACTAGCTCAGGTAGGAAAAAGCCTCAGAAGCCCTCATTCAGAATCTGCCAACCTTGGATAAACAAGATCTCAGGGTTCAACCACGACCCAAAGCCCAGCGCACACGCAATCTGAACTGGCTGCAAATTAAGCTTACACTGGTTGCTCACACAACCAGTCCTTTGCACAGAGCTTCAGACCAGTCAAAAAGAGCAAGATGTTTGCACAATTTCCATTTTAAAATTGATTTCTCTTGTGTCTGAAGCTCCACAAACTATGACTGGATTACTAATAGTTATCACAACAGCAAAACATCTGAACACAAGGAGCAGGGAATCAATTTTCAAACATTTTATGCTTCAGACATAGTTTTAAGAATTAAATACATTGAAAGTCCATGGGACCACCAAACTCTGGTAATTGCCATCGTTTGACGGGGTTATTGGCATGTGGAGGCCATATTAAACACAAATTTAATTAAGCAGTGGTGTTAGTGGGATGTTTCTCATTTGGGATATTTGATTAAATGTAGAACAGACTTAAACTGACACTCTGATTTTGAAAACACGCTGCGGTTTTTCAGAAATACCAAATTAAAAAGAATCTTTAGGAAGCTGCCTAATAGAAAGCAAAGACACAGCTGAATTCCAGCAGACCTGGGTGATATACATGGAAAGGCCCAATTACTGAAAACCCCTGTAAGAATAATACTCTCGTATTGCCAAACAGAGAATTTTCATATTCTCCACTGACTCTAATGACAATTTCCCAAAGTCATAAATATAATTTATTTTTAAGTATCTATATTGGACAGCCTTGATTTAAAATTACATTTTCCATAGGCTGAAGAAAAATGTTGAACACTTGCAGTATGTAGGAACTGATAATAAAGTTCTAACTAGTTCATGAAAATGTTTCTCTGGATTTTTTTAATCCTACACCAAAAAATAAATCGATTTTGGACAACTGACAACTGGGCTTCAGGAGTTTAATCTCATTTTTACCTCTGTCCACACAAAAGAAGGATCGAGGCATCCTTGAAACTACTCAGTCTGTTTAGTGGAGCAAATTCCTTCTAACAGGCTTAAGAAGACAAATTCGATCTATTCATGTCCTTCAAGACCTGGCAGTATCTGATTCATTTCCTTCAATAGCTGTTCTATGAATTAATGGTTATATTAAAGCTAAACTCCACAGGCACTGCTTGCTAGGACATGCCTGGGCAACACGGCACTGATCGGTCTCAAACATGCTGAGTAAGGGAGACAGAAGAAGAGCTGATGCGAATTAACCAAGGAGAAACAAAGATTACTTAAGCTCTTCACAACAAGATTTTAATCAACTTCACATCCAAAATAAAAGTATTTATCAAAGAAAAATCTGCTTATTATTTTTTCACACCTGCAAAATTACACTTTGCTATTTTTGCAGTCCAGGCTACAACACGGTCTAAGTAGAGAAATGTAATAAAATCCCTCAAGGAATAAAGGCTCAGACTACAAAACAATGTTGTCAACTGCCTCCTTAGAACAGTAGATGAGGAATGGCAAAGCCACTCTGGAAGCAAATTTGCATCTTCTCCCTCCTAACTGAAGTCACTGTCCGTTGCATCACACCAATTAAACACGACCTGACCTAAAGCTCCTGCAATAAGTCTTTTAAAATCAGATATAACCGCAGCCTGGCCGTGTTCCAGGCTCAGCAGAAGCTGTAAAGCTGCTGTGAAAGCAGATACAAGCCCTGCTAAGGCAGGAAATATTAAGTAGGGTTCAGCACTGCTCTAATCACAGCTACAGAGTTTTCAGGCAGAGCAAGCTTCCGTCTGCTACCCACCCCCCCCAAGACATACTCCCAGAATCACAGAATTTTCGGGGTTGGAAGGGACCTCCAGACATCATCTAGTCCAACCCCCTGCAAGGCAGGATCACCCAGAGTAGGTCACACCACTGCGTGACATCATACTGTGATCAAAATATGGTGAATAGTTCATGAACTCATTTAGACTTCAGGTCACTTCTAAATGAATTTACCATTGTAACTCCAATAGCACAGCCAAACATCTAATAAACTGGGTTTTGCACAGTTTCCAGTTAAAAAAAAAAGGTACTAGGTGCAATTATGTGAAAATCTAGACAAGTTTTAGAGCTTCTGATTCATATTCCAATTAGTACTACGTGACAAAAGACTATTTTAAGAACAAGACATAGGTATAGGAGACACGCATTATCTCAGTTTTGCCAGCTCCAGCCATACAAACAAGGCTACCTTGTTCATTAGATAGAATAAATCCATCCCTAAGTGCAACGTAATTCCCAGACTGCATAATAACAATTTTGACTCCCAAGAGAAAGCACGCATGAGGGAGCACAGCATGTAGTCTGAAAGGTAATCTGGTATTTTCAGGACCACTCTAACATTAGGCTAATAAGAAGATACAGCAAACAAAAGGCTTTAAGATCTTTCAGAGATGACCGAACTCCACTGGTATGTGGAATGTAAAAATCACGACACGCTGAGGACTGCCAATATCCCCAAACTGCTACTGTTAACTGCCAATGTACAAGGTGGCCTCTCTTTATTTTTCTTTCCATCTTTATATTTTAACCCATGCTCCCTTTCATCATGAAGCAGCCTGGCCAGGCACAAGACAGCTAAAACAATCTTCTGCCTTTATTCCAGACTTGTGATAATAAGAAGGAACCCAAAAAACCCCCAAAAAACCAAAACCAAATTGAGTTGATATATTAAGGCACAGCTGCTCAGCAAAAGCCCACACTGAAAAGCTTCTGTTGTTCAAGCTTGTGTTCCCAGTGAGCGATGCTGCACTGGAATTCCACTAGCAGAGTTTCTGTGCACGCAGTTACACACCTCATAGGAGATGGAAGCAGTCCTCTGGGTGTTTTTCCCACTAGCTGAGTACACAACGTCTTAACTAGTCAGCGAAACAAATCCCTTAGAAAGCGTTATTTACTTACAGCACTCTTCTTGTACACAAACCAAGCAATGCACACTCTGACTTACAGATCTGCTCTGCTGTGCAAGACAGGGTATGGAAACTGGTCCAGACTGAGCTCACTATTACCTAGAATTACCTCACTCCCTCAAAAAAAAAAGCTCAATCTAAAACACGAAACTCACTGACAGGTGATACAGGAATGTCCATTAGTCTTTTTGCACTCAGAACAAACCCAAGCTCATTATTTATTAAGCCATTCCCACAGAACTGCTCTTATGGATTAACTTGTATAAAACTCTTGCTAGCGTAAAAATAGTTGAAACACTGTCAATTTTTAGGTATTCTGAAAAATAACCAGATCTCATTATCATGACAGCCATATAAACGCTTAAAAGTTCTGTTCCACACGAATATCTACTTCATGTACCACTAAAGCTTCATTTTAATTACACCTGTAAGAGAGGATCTACTCATTTTACTGTATTTTCCTTCTGGTGGAACTAAGAAAATCCTTACTTGCAATTTCAGATATTGATTTAAACGAGTAAGGTGGAAGCTAAAAAGACTGACATAATCAAGAACCAATGGAATGTGATCATTTAGTCACAAAAAAGAGACACTGAAATGACTCCAACTGGTGCTCAATAAGCAACAGGTAAGGCGAATGTGTGGGGAGGGGTAAATCAGTTGTTCTGACCTAAAACAGAAATGCGTAACAGGTCTAGGCAGGTAGAACGGCACATGGTGTAGTGACAATACCAAAAACTTTTTTATTAAATTAACTTTCGAAAATCAAGAAATGCATCAAGACCATATGAAAAGAAAAAAGGGGGGGGGAGGGGAAAAATAGAAGGTAGCTTCATTTCTAAATTTAGCTCATTTTTGAGCTCCGGGGAGGGAGAGTGGGGGAGCCATACAGTGCCTCTGGCCTAGAGCTGTGCCTTACAGAAAGGCTGGAGCTCAGCTATCTCATCCAGTTGTTCGGTTCTCCACTTCACCTGCTGATTGCGCAATACTTGTTTACAGCTTTCCCAGAGGCAGACGAACAGGTCTGTGAGCCAGCAGGGCCATGTGCACTGTTCAAGTCCACTCAACCCAATGAACTATCTTAGAGTTATATTAACCATCAAAGATACGCAGAATTTAGTCAGTTGGTTAACATACATCGAGGTAAGGCAATAGGTTAAAATGGCCTTAGGCACTGCGGCTGTTGGTCTAAATCCAAGCTACATAATATGCCAAAAATTCGCTTTAGAGATGCAAAACAGTAAGAATTTCCCATTGAAGAAATGCAAATGGTTACACTCGATTGTTCTCTCACATGCCTAAGTATCCTACATGTTTGAGAAGGAAGCCAGCAGTTTTACAACAAAAAGAAAGGTGTTCATTCTGACACTGGTACACATTCACTTCTTATTCAGCCAGTGGCAGCAAAAGGAAATAATGTTCCCTATTTCCATTGTCCACATTATCATTCCAGATGTTGGGAAATCATGGGAGACAGTGAGGAAGGGCTTAGCTATTTTATAAGCAATTCTGCAGAAAGAAAGAGATACAGAAGGTTGAAGCCACGCACACAGTTATAGTGTAGAGGCACACACATACTCAAAGGGTGGGGAGAGGAAGAAGAAAGCAACACCATGGCCAGCTGACAATACAGGATCCAAAAATATTCAGTATGACTCTAAGACAGATAAGAAAGTCAGTGGGTTTTGAGTGCAAACAGCACATCTCAGTTTAGCCTCCTTCTTTTCTCCTTCCTGTATCTGGAATGTAGAGGAAAAATTAAAACCCAAAGAGTATTCCACGTGCTGCATTATTCTTGAAAGCTTCCATAAGGGCACAGCGGCTCAGCCAAGTGTGGCCACGTACCTCCACATCTTAGGAGTGAAGCACGTTCCGGAGAAGCTCTTTAACGCTGCTCGAGCTCTCCAAGAGTGTACTCAAATCCCATCCAGCTATTTCACCAACATGTCCACAGCAGGTCTTGATGCAAGCCTCTGGCAACAAGACAGCCTGGAAGCAGATACCACTAACAACCTTCTCTCTCCTTGAAACAGTAAGCTTTGGCAATTCTTTAAGGGTTCTTCTCTGCTCAAATAACAGAAAAAACATGGGACATAGGCATGAAAGACTGTGCCATTCAGGACATGGTTTAGGAGTCATGGTAGTGCTGTGCTGATGGTTGGATTTATGATCTTAGAGGTCTTTTCCAACCTTAATGATTCTATGATTCTGTCACTGCATTGTGAGTGTTGTTCGGGAAATAATTTCCTGGTTTACTCCAAGCTTAGAATCCTTGTTCAACAGAACACTAGGCTTTACTCTCCTCCGGAAGAACACAAGTATAAGTAAAATAAGGTAAGAAGGTTTCAAGCCAGGGAAAGGCAATCTCCACTCAAGAATAACAGAAAGAGGAAGAGCCTCAGTGATTAGTTAGGATGTGGGAGAAGATTTCTCTTGGTAGAGAAAGTTGGAGACGTTTCTTACCTGTAAATCTATACTAGTGACAACAGCAGACCGAAGCCTTCAATATTAGAGCTCACTGGGAACACCAACCTTCAAATCTGGCTCTCAGTAAAAACCAGCAAGGGTTGGATTAGGAAAAAAAAAAAAGTGAAAGTACACTGAGACTACATAAAGTCAAAAATCCAGGTCAGAAAAAGTTGCAAAACAGTGGAAAGTCCAAGTCTGCAAATTAGAATTTCAGGAACAAACCAAAAAAGCTCACTGTTTCACAGGCATTTCTCAAGCTTCTGCTTTTTTGGTTTTTTTTCCTTTCCACCTACTCTGGCTTATTACACTGACTGAAACTAGGGTCAGAACTTCAAATACAGAACAGAACGTTATTCAAACACCCCCAATCATCTTCCAAGGCCAGAAGATTCAATGGGACAATTTTTCTGAGGACAGTAGAGAGACCATTCTTTTAAGAACAGCAGTCCACCTTGACATCGGTCAGCAGATTTGTGGCCAGGTCAACTTTTCTTTTCTCAAAGTAATTTAAACTGTGTCAGAACTATTGAGGGGCTCTGAGCCAAACTGATCTATCACCAAGAACAGCTGGATACATCCCCATTTCTCTTTTGAATTCAAGTTTTGTAAAACAGAACATTAACCCAGAAGGTATACTTCACATAAGCGTTACCTGTAAAATGGAAAATCACGTTCCATTCAATTCAAACACAGATTCATTTTTGCCTTTGGAGGGTTTAAGAATGAAGAAAGAAAATCCTTACACCTAAAACGCAACAACACAAGGCAAGCAAGAGGTAATAGAAAATAAACAGTGGAATCGCTGGAATCACACCAGCGGTATGGCTCCTTCCAGTGAAGTGGCTGGACATCACCAGCTGATGGGAAGTAGAGAAGAAATCTTTTGTTTCCTGCTGCATCCATACGCAGCCTTTGCTTTTGATTTTTTTTAACTGTTATTTTCTTCACCCAAGATTTTTTTCCATCTCATTTTCTCTGAGGATGGGTGCAACAGAGCAGCTTGCTGGGTGCACAGCATCCAGCCAAGGCCAACCGCCAAAGTACTGCACTAAAACAGGACCACAAGTTCAGATTTGTTTAGAGCATGGGAAGAACAAGTTTGAGTTGCTTAGAGTACATCATGAAGACAGACCCTTCAGTCTACTTGGGCACTCCATGTGATTGTCATTTAGTAGTTCAAACTGAATGTTGTTAGGCTCTGAAGTAGAACTGAAAATAAATAAAACAGTTGAAGTGTTTTCTAAATAGACTACAAACTGTTCAGTTGAAATTAGTCTAATCTAAAAAAAAGTCTTAGTATACTGATATAAAAGTCATTTAACCAGGAAACTTGATAGCTCTTAGGACTCGTTTCCGTAAAACAAGCTTACTGGATCAACTTGCCTCTCCGGTTTTTTGGCACTTTACTACAGAATTACATTAACTGATTGATATCAAACAAAACCAACTTTCAATGTACCATTTTATTATGTTCATAATGTGAATTAGGTTAACTGCTACTCGGATACTACTAAAACTGTGATTTGATAAATTACACTGTCAGATTTCACAAGAGACCTAGTACAGGTGGTGTGCTGAGCAGGTACACCACTAAGCAGCAGGTTGTCTGGCTGACATTCCTCAGCTGAAACGACTGCAATGATCTCCAATCTGAAGTGTGTTTCAGAGGACAAGTTCAAAAGGTGTTTAATTCCCAGAGGGTGATAATCCTAAACCTGTCTATTTTGTTTGGAGACCTGCAGAAAATCCCTTTTTGATAGATCAAGTCAATTGACCTTTCCCTTTCAGAAACCTCTTGCACACTGAAATAGATCTCGTAAGAGAAAATGGCAGAGATGTGAAAATAACAAACCTATTGTTGTTGAACACTGCTGACAGGAATACAAACTCAGTTTTCAAGTTTATAAAGGAATATCTATGTTAATAACATTGACAAATAAAGTAAATTGCCACAACAAATTAAGTAGAACATACACTCAAACTCTTTCTACAGGATACTGGCCCTAAGTACAGCAATTTATTTAAAAACAAAACCGTATAGATCATAAAACAACTCTCTCACCGAACGTTTTTGAGATTTTATTCCACGAGGATAAAGAATGGCATTCTAATAATGTTTTCTTCTGATGGCAGATAAAAAGAGCAAACCATCAATGGAACAGTAGGCCAGCTTATTAACAGTAACAACCCATACATGCTTTTTTAGTTTACGGTTTCTTAAATATTAAAACCAGGTAAGCCCTTTGCAGCTTTTCACATTACTTAGTAAGGCTAGCTAAAAAAAAAAAAAAAAAAAAACAAAACAGAAAAAAGACATTCTCCTTTAGATTACACACATGTGCAAAACCTGTACACTTCTTTGGAAACGAGTATCACTGTCATAATGAGATTCGGTTTACTGAACCGGGAAAAAAACCGGAAGAAGTTCAGTCAAAGCTACTATTCAGTGTGAGGATTAAAAATAAAGGAAAAGAATACACTGGTTATTGCTTTGCCTCCCTCAGCCCTACTGTGAAATTTTCATATCCTTTTAAAGATGTATCCGGCGCTCTGTAAAAGACAAACACACAAACACACACAAGAAAAAAGTACTCACACTGTTTGGGTGCTGAATGGCAGCTTCGTGCTGCAGCCTAACCCGCTGAGGCATCATCACATCATCCTGGAATAAACAGCACACTGTGACTGAACATAAAAGGGGTCCCAGTCCGCTGATACACACTAGAATATGCTGCTCAATTAACATCATTTTACTGGCTTGCAGTCAGAAATACCAATGGAACAAATATTAAGAGCTTTACACTTATAGTGGATTAAACTCAATCCCGTGCAAACTGGAAGTGATCGGAACTCCTACCTGACAATGGTGTGGTGGCCTCAATGTCTGTCCTACGGGCACCCACACTTTTTATATTTCTAAAGAAACTCAGCAACTCTTTCATAACTCTAACAGCAGTACTGGCAGTATGTGTGGACAAGGAACTAACCTCGATTAAAAGCGTGAGATTTGAGACATTCTGGCACCTATATCCATTCTTTCAACAGTTCCTCATATTAAAATCATTCTAAGGAGATTTCTACTAAAGCTAAGAAAACAGATATTGTATTTCCAACAACTTACACATTAAGACTTTCAGTCAAAATCAATGATAACAAAAAATATAAAAGGGGTTGGGTATATAGAGCTTAGAGGCTTGAATGACCTTGATATAAACGTGACACTATAGTTTTATCAAAAGCAATGCAAGGATGAAAAAAGTTTTAGAAGTACATCCTATTATTTAGTACGATTCAAAGTTAAGGATAAATTAAATTAATAATAAAACTGACCCCTATCACACGCAAGTTTATAAAAGATGGAAGGAATACATTGGCAAAATCATTGCTCTCTATTTTGTATTTAAAATATATTTAGTTAGAAGCATAAGAGATGTTACTGATTTTCAAAACCAATCGAGTAAAAAATAGCCCTTCAGATTTCTCAACCACTGTACATCAGTTACTTCAAAACTACATAACATTATTTACCACCTAATCCACTTAATCAAGAAGGCACAGAATCCAGGTACTCTATCAAGCAAATGTTTCAATGATCATTTACCCTATCTCCCACAAGAAGAACCATAATCCTATTTCTTTAAGCCAAATGGAGCCAATTTTCATCAATTAAAATCCGCTTTTCATTTAGGGGATATATTTTCATGGATCTTTGTTCACTCCTTTATGAATTACTTAGGGTTCTTAGATATCTTCTTGTCAAATCCCCCAAAAGTGAAAATGCAAAAGAATTCCATCAAAAAACAAGGCGTTGCAACGCTTAGAACAATGTTACTATTATCTCAAACGATATGAACACGGGCTCCTGTGCTTTAAAGATTCCACTCCTTACAGTCCTGCACAACAGAGATAAATTTAACAAACTCAAACGGCCACAAAGATGAAAAATAATCTACTTGATTTACAAACGTTAAATCAGCGCAGAAACTATTCAAATCGAATTCAAATATCCTACTCTCCAACAGGTCAATGTGATGTTTTTATAAGCAGACATCTTGACAGGAAAGATCTAGCTCCCCCTAAAAAAACCCCAACCAAACCACTGGGGTATTTTGTTGCTATTGGCAAAACTAACAAGTCTTCAGATCTGGGTCTGAGGCTATCAACAAGATCATCGGTATTCTGCAAAATCCAGCTAAAGAGGGGGCACTGTAACCACAAAAACTTCAAAATGCCTTTTTTTAATTGCTACATCTTTGTTCTCTAATGCTGGTAAATTCTATAAACTCTCACCCTGAATGACCTTTGATCATTTTTTTAATAGTTTTGTCTTTTTAAAATTTTATTAACAGTTTTACACTTATGATACACTGCTGTATGGTTCTGAGAAACTTTCCAGCTTCACGGATGGAGAAAGGAGTAAAAAGAGGAAAAAAAAAAAGAACACGGTCCTTTAGGATATAATCCTAAATAAAGTAACGAAGCAATTAGGTGATAAGGAAGAACAGCACAAAATACAGATGATGTCCTAGACAAGACTGAGTCCCTAGATGTAGCTGCCACATCACAAAGGGAAGTATATTTACTTTGTTTCCGTCTCTAGGTGTGAGCAGGGCAGATAACAAGCCTACCAGTGAAGGATATTTAATAGATAGTTTTAAAAAGTAGAAGTTTATCAGACATCTCCACTGAAACTCAGTTTTCCGTATTAACATGAAAGTCTCTCATAGTTCTCTCCTAGCAGGTACCAGGCAGACAGGACAAAGAGAGGTTTTCCCCACTGAAAGAATCAACAAAAGAACAGATTTTAGATAAATGCACACCTTCACCAAGCATATACTCGCAACAGGATAGCTAAATAAAAAAGAATCTATAACTAAATCCATTTTCATGTGATCCTACTCACTAAACCTAGTAGAAAAATTAAGAAAAATCTCAGCTAACAGCTGGGTTTACGGTCACCTAAATATGTACATACACACAACACAGACAGGTAAACAGCAAGAAATGAAGCAACATATGTAGAAACCTATTTTAGGCACTCAAAATAACGCAGAATTTATAGGAATTCTGCTGATTACAAACATGCTTCCTGCTCTCCAGTGTCCATTCCGAGTAGGAAAACAATTTGCTCAAAGATGGGGGAATGAAAGGGACTTTATTTCACATGAAAAGCCAGCAGGGATTTCTAAACCAGCCCAGATGTGTCTCTGCCCGCGGGGGGCCGTGCTCTCCATCACCTCGCAGCCCCACAGCCCTTCTGCCGCCTTGTGCTCCTACCAAACACAGCCCCTCTGCAGAAAGCTGCCTTGCTCCTGGCAGGTTCCACACCACATACAGGCGCTGCCAAATCAGAAAAGCTAGTTAGACAATTATCAGCTGGGTTGTTATCCTTCCAAGCAGAGGCACCATTCTTTATAAAAACACACACAATTTATACTGAGCTAATTGTTTTCATTTACTTTACTCTTAAGTTCGGTCAAAGAAAAGAAAAACTAAGTCAACAGACTGAGCTTAAGAATATGACTCAAAGCTGCTGTCGTTCCAGTACGCCTTTCTTAAACCAGTTTGGGTAAATTCAAACGACAAGCATTCACTGGCCTCTTCAGCCAGGCTGTCTGGACCACACTGAATCCCACAGCAATAATTTTATGATTTTCCCTTAAAAGTGGAAGATTTTACACTTCAAAAAGTAAACCACAACATACAGCTCAATACACAATACACATCTACTTTTTAAAACCAAGGACAAGTTCACATAAACCAAGACACTAATTGTTGCTCAGTACTGAAGTGCTTTCTTAAGCTCCCATTACAGACTAAGCATCACATGCTTTTTCCAAATTCCTCCTTATCTGGCTGCGCAAAAAACCCACAAAAAGCACAGTGAGTGTGCTGACACACTCTGTGCTCACAACAGCACCTTCTTTCCATTGCTGTTCCATACAACCTGTAGCAACACCAGGAGGAACGTTTGCCTCAGAAACAACGTGGCATCTCCAAAGTCTTTCAATCATAGTCATTCATTCATCCTGTACCTGCTCAGACTACAAGGAAAATCCTTCTTTGCTATTGTTTGGTTTAACTTCTTGAGGCGGAGAAGTAAAAGGTGCGGACCTCCAAAAAACTGGCCTGTCAACAGCACTACCAAAGCAAATACAGCGATCCGAGGCAACTTTGCAGAAGGCAGGTTTTCAAAGAAGCCCCAGGCTATCAAACACATTAGAATCACACACTCAACACACGTCACCTGAGCAGAATGTGCCCTAATCACCTGCCAGCACTTGCACGATCACAGGAAAAAATACTACTTTTCTGTTCCCACATCTGAATTGCATTCACATTACTTCACAGTTTGACTATTTTTAGCACGGCAACAGAAAGGACTAACATAGAAGGATAGACGTGGTGTTCTTATATGCCTGAATAACTAGCACCTTCCATCAATATCAAATTAATCACCATCTTTTTGTGGAATCCTTCAGCTCACCACTACTGACAGATCTGGAAATTTTTGCTCCCAAGCAGCTCCCACTCTCAGTGCATTTGTTCAGCAAATGCAGACACGTGCCTTTCCATATCGAGCTTTGCTGTCGTCACTGGTGATCACCCTGGATCTTTCTCACAGCCAGACCACTGAAAAAGAAGTCTGTGCGTCCTTGCAGGAAAGGAGAGCAAGTAACTCGGTGTTCAGTAGCAAAGTCAGTACACTCAGACAGGAGTAAAGTCCTCACTGTCAATTCCCATGAACTAATGAACAGATGAAGGAAAGGTTATAGCTACCAAATTCTGAGGGTTTGTTAATTAATTTATGAAACAGAAAAATAATATTTCATATTTCAGGCAGACACATTAATCTGGTTTTAATATATGGACTTTTTATAGAACAATAACACAAATGATGCCTTCAAGCATTAGCAGTTTGGGGTTTTTTTGGTGCTCATTAGCGATTCAGAAACACGCACAACTCTTGTGGACAGAAGGGGCTTCTGGTAATGGAGTTCATCACTACATCCACTTACTGCTCTTAGAGTAAGAGCTTATTCTGGTTTTTAAATCAGAAGATCAAATCTGCAAGGAATTAAATTTCTGTTGTTAAAACAACAGAAAGCAAATACATGAAGTCTGATCCCTGTTTCATTTCCAAAGATGTTAAAATGGAAGAAAGGAAGAATATTTCAGAATGTCGTACTTTACAGGCACTAATAATGGGAACTAACAAGAAATCCATCTTTCCAAAAGCAGCAATTTATGGAGACTGTGAAAATAAGCAGCTGTGTTTATAACCGAAAGCCACCTTGAAGGCTGGAGTCCCTGAAACATCTACCAAGTCTGGCTCACTGCAGTCCAACCACCTTTCTCCACGTCCTTTAAGAATACGCCCTCAGTGAAGTGGTTTTGAACATGAAACTCCAGAAAAGCACGCAATTTCACAGCACTTAAGAATTAACATTCCCAACTTAAATCACACAAGCAAATCTCACGAACGGGAAGGCCCAGGTCAGCAGCTGCCAATTCCCAAACAGGGCAATGCTGATTCCAGTGGCCCACCCTCCCTCCTGGTGAACAGAGCTTCACTGTTCCTCCACGTCACTTTCAACATTTTCATTTTCAAGCAGCGCCACCGCGGTGACACGGTTTAGAGCCCCATCTTTGAAGCAGTGAAGAATCTCAGGAACAGCGAGCGATACATTGCCAGTGGAGCCTTTAGAAAAACTAAAACAAGTGTGTCAAGGCCTCAGGTGAATACGATTGGGTTTGAAATGCTGCAGGTCGTAAAAGGACACATTTTCATATTTCCTCTTTAACAGCCAGGAATCCTCCAACAACACACTAATTAAACCTGAAATAATGAGAAACTACACAGATTATTAGGATGAAATGAAAGCACGTTCCTTTTAAAAGGAAACACAGTTTTATACAAGTATAGGCATGTTTAGGTGAATGTCAATGAAAACAGTTCAAAGCAGAAAAAGGAATTTTTACTGTAAGAGCCCTACTGCGCTGTGACTGGGTAAACAATTATAAAAAAGACAGAGAACTGACAAACTAGGGTTACGGCAAAATGCAACTGGTAGATAAAGTCATAATTTCAGAAGAAGAGAAAAACGAACAGCTAAAGGTTATTTGCTTTTCTCATTCTATTCTTTTTGTCATTTTATTATTTTGCTATTGTCATTATGACCACAATTTTCTGAGACTAGAAATGTTAAGTATTTTCAATTTTTCTACTTGTTTTCTTGGTGGGAAAAATGCTTCAGTAGCTTAGAGGTGAAATCTGTAACAACCACAGCAAAAAACCTCCCTAATAGCTATTAGTCAAACAGCTGCCACTTCATACTAGAATAGGCTGATCAAATTCTGACAGTTCTGAGCTCTGCAACCTTTTTTTTCCACATTTCTTCCCAATTTGTTGTCCTCACAAATCTGTGCTGAGAGACATAACACAAGCAGCTTGACTCCAGCTGGAATGGCAAGCAAAACAGCCTCTCCGGAGCCAGCACTTCCAAAGATGCTCCCAAATACGCTCACACGTTCATTTCACTCAAAGCTGTGAGCGTACACGACGGATTTCTCCACCTACACAAAATGTACACAAAGTCCTGACCCAGCCCCACTTCACGACCACCTATAGCAAACCTGAACTTACGGCCGCGCTTCTGAAGGGCAGCTCCCTGGCACTGCCGCTGCGCATTCCAAAGGGCTGAGGTCAGCATTAAGAGCTCGGTACTGGATTGGTGACTGAAATGAAGAAGGTAGGTGGCGCGTAGAAGCAGAGACGTTAAACAGCTGGCAACATCTGTGTTTCAGTTATTATCACATAGCATTTACCAAGTGCAGCCAAAACACTGAGCAACTTTAGATTTGTGGCGGTTCATTTTATTTCCTCAAATCTGCTTGCAGCAAAGAGTGGCAATCACAAGAAGAGACAGCAGAAAATACACTTAAATAATGCCAATCATTTAATACTTCTTTTGTATCAAGATTAGGCTTCTGATAGTTCAGAATGCCTTCTATTTCGAAGTATCTAGTTCAATATCAGGAATAGAAATGCACAGAACAGAAAATCTTGGGAGCTTCTTCCAAGCTTATCTGCGCTAAGTCATAAAATTCTCAAACCACTTTGAGTAGGTCTTAATTAAATATAAACTTATGCTAATGTTAATATCGCAGAAATCCAAAATCATCACCTGCTACCTTCCTCAACAACCGTAACTTGCTTCCCTGATATTCTCTTATCCCGCACAGCTAGTCAGCAAACAGAGCCAACACAGCAGCATACTGTATAAACACCAGAAAGTAGACAATAAATCAAGAATTCTGAAGAATACTCGTCTGACGTACTCCCTAGAATGCCCCATACAATGTGGGA
>NW_009733706.1:0-10606 GCF_000703405.1 Apaloderma vittatum
GCACTCCACTAGATACAGGCCTCCAATTGGACTTTGCCTCATTGACCACGACTCTCTGGCTTCTTCCCTTCAGCCAGTTCACGATCCACCTCACTACCTGATCATCCAGTCCACACTTCCTCAGTTTAGCTACGAGGATGCTGTGGGAGACTGTGTCAAATGCTTTACTGAAGTCAAGGTAGATCACATCCATCGCTCTGCCATCATCCATCCACTCTGTTATCTCTTCATAAAAGGCTATCAGGTTGGTCAAGCATGACTTCCCCTTGGTGAAGCCATGTTGACTGTCCCTAACGACCCTCTTATCCTTGATATGCCTTGAGATGGCACTAAGGATAAGGTGTTCCATTACTTTCCCAGGGATGGAGGTGAGGCTGACCAGTCTATAGGTACCCGGGTCCTCCTTCTTGCCCTTTTTGAAGACTGGAGTGACATTTGCTTTCCACTTAACCACTTGCTATGCAACTAGCTATCAGCTACCAGCTCCGCTGTTTTGGAAAATCCCTCCAGGAGTCTCCATGTAACTTAACTCTCCCCCAATACCCCTGAAGGTCTTTGGAAATTGTTTCATTTTTCAGAGAGTAAGCTGAGATCTTGGCCTTGTGATTCACTTCTTGTTGCTGTAATTTAAGTTCTCCCATACCAAATGATTACAGGCATTAGAATAACTTGCTGATTGATTATCTGTTAAAACAGGGTTTAACAGCTTTTTGTCAAACAAGGTCAGCAGCTGACTGACACTTGTCAAAATAACTAATTTTGGTTTTTTTGTTGTATAATAGTAACATGCAACAGATAATAATTTGGATAGGAAAATCAACTATAGTAGTATCAGAAACTCAAGTGACAGTCAATACTCCACCTGTCCCTAGAAAAATGAACTCTCTATGTCTTCATGCTCTTGAGGCAGAAGTTGTTCTCCCATGTAATGAGCACTAAAGACAAGAGGAAATGGCTAGGGGAAGTTTCAATTGAACATGAGGAAAAATTTCTTCTGAAAGGGTTGTCAGGCCTTGGAAAAGCCCAGAACGCGGAGGAGTCACCATTGCTGAAGGTATTTAAAAGACATGTAGGTGTAGTGCTTGGAGACATGGTTTAGCGGTGACCTTGGCATTGCTAGGTTAACAGTTGGACTCAATGATCTTAAAGGTCTTTTCCAACCAAAATGATTCTATGATTCTTTATCAAGCTAGCATAACAACCAATAGCCATCATAGCTCAGAGAACAAGTTTAAACTTTTTCTTCAGACTGCTTTTACCATTTAGGCTTGACCGCATGACTTGCAAGCAGTCCAGAGACAGCCTACATGCTGGCCCTAAGTCAGACAACTAGCAGCAGGGACTGCTGAGGCCATGACCTGGCCACCTTGTGACCCAGCTGCAAGTCCAGCCCATTCCAGCTTTTGCAGTGAAGCAGCAGAGCGAGAAAGCCATTGACTATTACCCACTACTGAGTGGTTACCATCGTTTTACCCTTTCCCTTTCATTTGAAGTGGGTTTTTTTGTGAAGCCAGCCAAAATCCAATCTGAATCTCTGACTGAAGAAAAAAACCCTAAATACAAGGAAATTCTAAAAGACACATTACTAACTTGAAAAGGCAGCTGTTTGTTACTGAGTAAGATTACAAATTACTTAATTATTACAGTGAATAATTAACGTTTGGTTGGAACAAACACAGCCTTTTGCTGTTTCTAAATTTAAGCAACTCTAGGGTCTAGCAACTCTAGAACAGGCTGCGTTTTGCCAGATCCCTACCTCTTGGCACATCTGAATGCATGTGATGGTTTCTGTGCAGTGCCAAGGCAATTAACTCATGTTTCTAAAGCAGAAGTGTTCCCTGTTTTCTTGGGGTACTTGATGTCACAAACTTGGAAGTATGAGAATAAGACAAAATTTCATGTCTATGATGGAGAGATGTAAAAACAGAAAAGATATCTTTTTCCAGGTTATCTTTTCCATTCCAAGATTAGGTCTTTACAGTAAGAAATGTGAACATGAGTTTCATAGAATCATAGAATAGTTTGGCTTGGAAGGGACCTTTAAAGCTCATCTAGTTCAATCTCAACTTGATTAGAAGGCTCCATGAAGGCAATATAAAAATTTGCAGACAAAACTCATGTTACCACATTAAGATGTTTCAGAAACACCTCAGAACACACCCATTAGTTTTATGTGTTGAGTGCAGTTTTAGCTATAAGAGACTGTCTTAATCATGTAGGCATTTTCAAAAACATGTAATAGCATTCTTCTGCATTTCAGATCTTAGTTACTATATACTGTATAACACACACACTCTAAGAACAGGAAAACAAGTCAATTAAATTATCATCATTAGTATTAGTACTGTCCTAAATCTAACTTTTAAATCACCACATAACTTTTTATCATCACATTTTTGTTTATAATTACTAAATTTGCAATTATCTACCTTGACCTGAGACTGCTGGTTTATGCAGAGAAAGGTCTCCCTCATGTGGAAATCTGCTTACCAGCTGTAAAATAACAACTGCATTTTGCTTCTTAATAAAGGTACCATTGCTTAGATTTGCAGATTCGTTTTTGGAAAGTATGACTTAGTATAGTTTTTACAACAGTTTACTAATTGGAGCTATCATCATAATGTGAAAGGAAACAATCTTTGATAAGACAGGATCACAAGAATTTAAACAAGTTTAAAAAAGAAAGCAAAATACCTCCAAATCCAGTCAGAATGTAAGGGAAATTAACCTAGGCAAATTCACAGGTTTTAGGATAATCTTGCATCCTTCAGACTCCTCAGTTTTCCTTTATAGCTCATATGAATGCAGTTCAAGCTGTTCTCAAACATATATATGATTTTCATGTATTATCTTTTCATGACCCAGCAGAACTGGGGTCTTAAACTGCAAAGGACTATGAGAGTTAGAACCGACTCAATTATGAGGTCTGGTAAGACTACATTATATGTTTCCTCACATCCTTAACTAGTGTGGTTCAAAAATAAGTCCTGTCAAACTTTCCATTTCAGAAACTAATTAAGCTCCTCCCCCTCTCCGCCACAGTTTAAATGGTTTAAAAGAAAACACACACAGAAATAAAGTTTCAACTGAACAGTCACAATTGTGTTTTTTGTTTTGCTAGAAGAAAAATGAAGTCTTTGAGTTGACCAGTCACATTTTCTTACTTTGTTGCTGATCAAACAAATAAAAATACCAACTGTGTTTACAGCTACAGTTCAAAAGTCTAAAATAAATTAGCTAGTAACCAAAAATCAAAGTTTGTTCATATATATGTTGTGATACCAAAACCAAAGGAGCTATGATATCTAAATGCAAGAAAACTGCATTTGGATTAGCAGTTTTACTCGGGTGGTGTAGAGTTGGCTTATAAGACTTATTTTTCCTAATTTTGGAGAAAAACTGCAAAATAATCCCTCAACTACTTTGACAGTCCTACAGCTGAAATGATTACATATAGGAAGCTTTATTGTAGCACCTTATGCTACACTGAAAGGAATAGGAAAATCTTGGATTGACTTATAGCATTCCCACAGAGATATTTTCTTCCCTTCATTCCTTATGTCTATTTCAAAATAATTCACAAATCAACTGAAACCATTATAATTGCTCAAGTATAACTTCTCAGTTCCAGTGTTGATGCAATCTTAATAACAAAGATTTGATTTGCAATCATCAACAAAAAAGAAAAAATGGTGTAGGAACTGCCAAGGTCATAGATTTTGGCTGCTTTCTTCAATGAAGGGAAGAAATAGTAGCTCAAATGGTAGTTTTGGCTTTTTTTTTTCTTTTTAGGTACATATATATATATGTGATCATCACCATCATGACTTGGCTTCGCGAACGAAGATATGGGAAGGGCTCTACCCACACTTGCTACAAGCGCACTGATGGCTAAAAAGGCCGATGCGGGATAGGCAAGTCCGGTTGCAAAAGGCACAGCAGAAAGTCTCCTTAGGCGGTATTGGCGAGGCGCGGTTCTAACTGTGTTGTCTTTTCTCCTTGAGATTAATTCTACGTGTGTTCTCAAAGGAGGCAGCAGCGTTATAGATGGTGTGTCTCCATGTCTCCCGATTGGAGGCCAGAGTGGGCCACTGATGGTATCAGTTTATAAATTATACTATCAGAAAGAAATCTCAGAGTATCACACAAGTATCTCTGCTGTAAAGCTATCTGGGGCAGGTTTTCAGTCTTGAAAGTTGTCAGGAAGCTGGACTGAGCCCAACCCTGACGAAATAAAACGCTACCATCCCATCAAAAACATTGGTGAGCCACCAATAAAATAGAAGAAGATAGAATAAGAATGAATCTGGTTTTTTTTATTGCTGGTAGTGTCCTTTTTATCCCCTCTAGTTTTCACATTCATTCACAAGAAACAGTTTAAGTGCACCTATTAAGAGAAACATGGCATCAATCTCCCATACTAATTAGTATTATTTCATAACAATTAAAAAAAAATTACCACGCAAATTCCTCAGTTTCTGCACATCTCTATTTTCTCCCTGATGTGTTGAATTTTGTAGCCCTATGCAATTTAAAAACTCCACATTTTTATTTATACAATTAAAAAAAAAATCATCAAAAAGTGACCCAATTTCCCTAGAGTGATACATAGTTTAAATGTGAAACACATTGACATTTCCAGCTCATTCCATACTGGGAAGCCATCACAAAGGATGTTTACTGAACACCTAATCCCTTACTCAACAGGAAAGCCCTCTGACTTGGTTTACGCTCCAAGAAATTTTGTAGCATATCCATCCCATCCAAAGATCCTCCAGGTTTCAAAATGAGGTTTCTGTATTTCATCCCTGCCTGATAAAAGATAAAGCAGAATGTTAGTATGTCTTACCTTCTGGACTACTTCTTTTCTGTATGTTGGGTATTTAAAAATCTAGTCATGATTAAACACCTTCCTTCCTTCTAGATTTTCTTAACATCAAATCAGGATACAGCACAAGTATAATGTAGATCTGCTGGAAGACCTCAAAAGACCAGAAATTTAATCTATTCTCAAATAAATTTTTTTCTTGTGCTTTTACACTGTTTTGGAAGCTGCAGTCACAGCCTGTGTAGAAGACATTCTGTAAAGGGTAACACAGGCATAATTTCCACACCATCTTCAGTGATGGGGTATCTCTGTGACTGACTGGCAGAAAAAGGGAACCTAACATTCATTCTCTCCTAACTCATGAATTCTCTTTTGTTAATCTCAGTCTGGTCAATCAAGAAGATAGTTCAGAGGTAGATATCAAATTGAGGAATGACTTGGCATATGCACACATATTACATGCACAGTGGTATATATAATATATGCAAACACTTCTAACTCTCCCATTAAAGTAATGCCTCAGGTTTTATTTTCAGGAAGATGCACTATTACTTCATAAGGAATGGATCCATTTAAAAGAATGAGCATAGCTTCTGAGGCAATAGTAAGTAATGAGGACTTCCCTAACAAGGCTTCATATTTTACAGAACATATCTGGAGAATTTTGGGCTTCTGAGACATAAACAAAAAAATATCGTTTTGCATGCAGATGTCACAGATGCTTCTGATATTGAAAAAAACAACATTCTTTCTTTTAGTCACTGTATATACACATATATACTTCCCCCACATGCAAAGCTATGAGATTACAGGATCACACCACTTCCTGATAGCTGCACTGCAGAAACAAGCACAAGTCTTTTTAACTGATGGAATTCCATGACTTAATTGCACTGCCAATCTCTCCAAATTACAGCCGCAAAAAACTAACCCCTCCCCCAAAATAATTCACTGAAGCATTGCTTATACTTCAATATTTGTGTTAGTTTCCTGACTGTCAGCAGCAGATGAACATATTGTTACTTGTAGATTAGAAGTGTTACAGTACACTTGAGATATTGCTGTTGTCTCTCCAGAGTCAGCACATTGCTCAGTTCTAGGGAGATTAGAAGTTATCTCAGATAATATGCAAGAATTATGAAGGAGTATGACAAACAATTATGTTAGAGTTAAGTTTTTGTTGAATAATTTTTACAGATATAGTCTCTGAAACTAGTTGTTATAAC
Source organism: Apaloderma vittatum (assembly GCF_000703405.1). NCBI lineage: Eukaryota > Metazoa > Chordata > Aves > Trogoniformes > Trogonidae > Apaloderma > Apaloderma vittatum. The sequence continues at coordinate 6,055 of NW_009733706.1, forward strand.
TTTTGCTCAAAACAGGAAGAAAAGTTTTATTCTTACAGGAATAGGTAAGCCAGATTGCTAAAAGACTTAGTCATAATACCATAACCATTTTCCTCTCCTGTTGTTCTGAACACTAAATCTAGTTGTAATGAAATACGAGTAACTACAAAAATCATACTGGTATCTAGTATTTGTTTATGAAACATTGTTTGCCTCATCCTGTGGAACTATTGCATTCACCTGGAATGCAAATAAGGAAAACAATTTGAAAGAGAAACAATTTGAGAAGATAGCATTGCTCTGAAAAGGGAGGGAAATTCTCCATGGAGATACCCCTGAAGATATATCAGCATTCAAGTAAAGTGTGTGTGTACACACCTATGCGAGAGAGTGACATGCACAGACAAAAATAATCATTATTCTTCCTCACAGTCTGGATAGCAGGCTTCACATTAAAAGAAACACTAGTTGCGTTTTAACTGAACTATAGCAAATATTCACTCCTAGCATAACTAATTTATTTTTGAAGCTTCCTATACGCAGACAAAGAAGACCAAATTCCCCACCACAGAAAATCAGAATAAAAAGTACTTTCATCCCCCAGGAGAAGTAAAGGTCACAGAGCAATTCCAGCAAATTACAGCTTAGGGGTTTTGACTATACAATCACTCAGGAACAAGTTTTGAGATTAGACAGTAAAGCTGACAGAAAAAAGGTCTGTGATGACACTGGAGAGCATGCATGTGTCAGAATAAAGCACTGATAAACTCCCCTAGTCTGGTACCAGCACCCTTATCCACCTCTCCCAACCACTAACAGTTAAAAAAAGACAGCAAGTCTGACCTATCCCCAAAATTCCATTTTTTAAGATCTATCCAAAGAGCATTTTCTTAAAAAGTTATTTCATTCTCTCATTTAACTTGCTATTTTTGCTCTCTGACAATATTCTCACTGAATAAGCAGGTATGCTTATTCTCACATGTACCTGTCATGGATCCCTAAAACACCAAAATCAGTCTTGACCTCCAAACCTTTTGTCACCTCTCCTCTCAATCTATTCAGTTTGACGCTTTTCTTCACAAAACCCCCTCGGGGTTTTATTGGCCTAACTCCTGCCTTAGCTTTCTAGCCCTCACCCCTCTTCAGACTCCTCTCTTTTTCCAGGTCAAAGTCTAATCTTGTTTACTTTCTCCACCCTTTAGAGGGAAGGACAGTTCTAGAAGTTTTAGTTGCTGTGGGTTGCTGTGGTACCCTTGGGAAAGGGAACAATGAAGACAAATTCCAGGAGAGGAACAGGAGAGTCAAGCACTTTCTGATCTCTACTTTACTTCTCTCTTCTATATTTTTACTGAATGTTTTTAAAATGTCATACTATAATATTAAATACATGACTGTGTAAGGATTGTATTAAAACCCAAGTGCTCTTGGAAATACAAACATGATTATCTTAAGTAATTAACTTACTTATACACCTTTTTGTTGATCTGAACTTGACAGGTACAGAAGAAATACTTGAGATATTACACCTATGGATCATGATTGCAGTTCACATGGTATCAGAGATGAAGTGCAAAAGAAGTCTTCAGTAAGAAGTATTCAACACCTACCTTTGGATTCATTATGCCTTCTTGCTTAAAGCAGCTATAAAAAATGTCCATGGAAAATACTTCACTCCACAGGTATCCATAGTACTGACCATCGTAACCACCTGCCAGATGCCCAAAAGTAGCTGGCATGTTTGTTCCTTGAAAAGTAGATTAACATTAATTTACTTTAAAAAAAAGCAGTAATTTTTTAAATGTATACAGCACTTCAAATTTAGGAGTAATCTAATAAGGAATTTGTTACAACTACTTTGAAACTTGCAACATAAGGGGTCTGGTTATGTGTCAAAGTATTAGCTATATTCTGTTGACTACAAAGGAAATTCAATTTCCAACTTTAGCCTAGTTGCACATCCAACACAGACGTGACAGAACATTTAAAGTAGTATTCACACTATGTCACTCTAAAATATAACCTGCAAAAGGCTGAGTTTTATATGTACCTTATTCTTCCCCCAGAAGAGATCATTAAGACCACCCCAAGTTTCAAAGTAATTATTCCAGCTTCACAAAGTAGCACTCAGCAAAGGGAAGTATGCTGTCTCCGTGGAGCCCAGGTTAGGGACATCACTAGGAAACTTCCTAGTCTGGTAAGGTCCTCGGACTATTACCCATTAGTGGTCGTCCATGTAGGTGGAGATGAAACTGCAACCTGTAGTCCAAGAGCCATTAAAAGGGTTTTTAGGGCCCTGGGACAGTCAGTGAGGGAATCTGGGGCACAGGTTGTATTTTCATCTCTTCTTCCAGTGGTGGGCAGTGCTATTGAGAAACCAAGGAGAATCCAGCGTCTTAATATGTGGCTCTGTGGCTGGTATCACTGCCACAACTTTGGGTTCTTTGACAATGGGATGGCCTACATAGCACCAGGTTTGCCAGCCTCAAGTGGGAGTCACCTTTCCCAAAGAAGGAAGAGGGTCTTTGCCCAAGAGATTTCAGGGCTGATCGACAGGGCTTGAAACTAGTTACAAAGAGGGAGGAGGATAACAATATCAGGCTTGTCTGTGACAAGCTGTGGGATGATATACCAGGGTTAGATGTGCTAATAAAGGCCTTCAACTGGTTACTCTGAGGCGAGCTGTGGACACAGCAGCACAGTTAAAGTCTTACAGAGATGAACCAGGGGCTCCTGAGGTAGTAGGAGCCAACGGGGAAACATCCATAGAACACCTCAAGGGAACTAAGCAGTATTCCACCCAGAAGGTGACACGGCTGACAGCCCAGCTGAAGTGCCTCTACCCAAATGCACGCAGCATGGGCAACAAACAGGAGGAGAGAGAAATCTGTGTGCAGTCAAAGGATTATGATCTGGGGGCAATTACAGAGACATGGTGCAACAGTTCAAATGACTAGAATGTGGTCATGGATGGCCGTTTCCTTTTTAGAAAAGACAGGCCAACAAGGCGAGGTGGTGGAGTTGCTCTTTATGTGACAGAGCAACTGGAATGTATCAAGTTCTGTCCAGGGGTGGATGAGGAGCAAGTTGAGACTTTGTGGGTGAGAATGAAGGGGCAGGCTAGAATGGGTGATACTATGGTGGGTGTCTATTACAGACCACCTGATCAGGATGAGGAAGCTGATGAGGCTTCTACAGGCAGCTGACAGCAGCCTCTCAATCACAAGCCCTGGTTCTCATGGAAGATTTCAACTGCCAAGATAGTTGCTGGAAGGCCTACACAGCCAGCCATCCTCAGTCCAGGAGGTTCCTTCAGTGCATCAGTCACACCTTATTGATGCAAATGGTGCACGAACCAACTAGGAGAGGAGCGCTGCTGGATCTTGTCCTCCCTGACAAGGAGGGTCTGGTTGAAGTAGTGAAGGTTGACGGCAGCCTTGGCTGTCGCGACCCTGCGGTGGAGATGGTGGAGTTCAGGATCTTGTGCGGTAGGAACAAAATTCCAAGCAGGGCCATAAACCTGGACTTCAGCAGGGCCAACTTTGGCCTTTTCAAGGGAAAATTCCATGGGAGAGGGTACTAAAAGGTAGAGAGGCCCAAGAGAGCTGGTCAGTATTCAAGGACCACTTCTTCCAAGCTCAAGATCAGTGCATCCCAATAGGTAGGAAATCAGATAGGGAGCCAGGAGACCCACATGGTTAACCATGTGGATGGCCACTTGGGTGGAATATAAGACTGTGGTCAGAGGATGTAGGGAGGGAACTAGGAAAGCTAAGACCTCTTTGGAACTAAATCTTGTAAGGGAGGTCAAGGACAACAGAAAGGGCTTCCTCAAATACATTGCCAACAAAGCTAACACTAGAGGCAATGTAGGCCCTCTGGTGAATGAGGTGGGTGCCCTGCAGACAGAGGATACAGAGAAGGCAGAGTTACTGAATGCCTTCCTTGCCTCTCTCTACACTGTTGGAGACTGTGCTCAGGAAGCCCCAGAGGAAGTCAGGATAAAGGAGTTGGCCTTGGTTGATGAGAACTGATCTGAACATCCATAATTCCACAGGCCCTGACGGGATGCACCCATGGGTGCCAAGGGAGCTGGTGGAAGTCATTGCTAGGCCACTCTGCATCATTTTTGGCAAGTCGTGGGGAACAGGAGAGGTGCCTGAGGACTGGAGGAGAGCAGATGCCACTCCAGTCTTCAAAAAGGGCACGAAGGAGGACTCGGGTAACTACAGATCCATCAGCCTCACCTCCGTCCCTGGAAAGGTGATGGAACAATTTATCCTTGGCGCTGTCTCTAGGCATATCAAGGATAAAAGGCTCATTAGGAGCAGTCAGCATGGCTTTGCCAAGGGGAAGTCATCTTTGACCAACTTGATAGCCTTTCATGAAGACATAACCAGATGGATAGATGATGGCAGTGCAGTGGATGTGGTTTATCTGGATTTTACTACAGCATTTGACACCATCTCCCACAGCATCCTTATCGCTAAACTGAGGAAATGTGTTCTGGATGACTGGGTAGTGAAGTGGGCTGTGAATTGGTTGAAGGGAAGAAGCCAGAGAGTTGTAGTCAATG
>NW_009733706.1:10752-28125 GCF_000703405.1 Apaloderma vittatum
TGACACACCAGAAGGCTGTGCTGCCATTCAGAGAGACCTGGACAGGCTGGAGAGTTGAGTGGGCAAGAAATTTAATGAAAGACAATAAGGGCAAGTGTAGAGTCTTACATCTGGGAAAGAACAACCCCAAGTACCAGTATAGGTCAGGGACCGACCTCCTGGACAGTAGCGTAGGGGAAAGGGACCTGGGGTTCCTGTTGGACAGCAGGATGCCCATGAGCCAGCAATGTGCCCTCGTGGCCAAGAAGGCCAATGGCATCCTGGGGTGTATCAGAAGGCGTGTGGCCAGCAGGTTGAGAGAGGTTCTCCTTCCCCCTCTACTCTGCCCTGGTGAGGCCACATCTGGAATATTGTGTCCAGTTCTGGGCCCCATAGCTCAAGAGAGAGAGGGAACTGCTTGAGAGAGTCCAGCACAGAGCCACAAAGATGATGAAGGGAGTGGAACGTCTCCCTTATGGAAAAAGGCTGAAGGAGCTGGGTCTCTTAAACTTGGAGAATAGGAGACTGAGGGGTGACCTCATTAATGTTTATAAATACCTAAAGGGTGAGTGTCAGGAGGATGGTGCCAGGCTCTTCTCAGTAATGTCCAAAAACAGGACAAGGGGCAATGGGTACAAGCTGGAGCACAGGAGGTTCCACAAAAGCATTAGGAAAAACTTTTTCCCTGTGAGGGTGACAGAGCACTGGAATAGGCTGCCCAGAGAAGTTGTGGAGTCTCCTTCTCAAAACCCACCTGGATGCATTCCTGTGTGACCTACTGCAGGTGATCCTGCTCAGGCAGGAGATGATCTTTTAAGGGGTTGGCCCTTACATTCTGTGATTCTGTGAAGTAGATTCTTTTATTAACAATAACTCTCTTTTTTTTTTGTATGCTAATGATTATTGGGAAAGAAAAGCATGTTTAATCAAACCATTTGGACACGCCATATAACAGATTCATACTGACATACCTGGGGTGGCAGGAATTCCTAGAATCTCCATACAGTATTTAGCATATTCACCTGCTGGGTCAACCGATAGCTTTGTATGCAGTGCTTGGTCAACTTTGCTCAAAACAATCTGACGGAGGGTTAAAAGGCCTAATGGGGTAAGAACATTTAATTAACTGGAATCAAAGTACCTAGAGTTTCTTTAGGCCCTTTCATGCAGAGATCTCAGCATTCATCCTGAATTGATAGAATTTTAACCACAGAAGAAAACAGAGCTCTGTCATTTCCATCTGAATTGCTTTTATTATGAAATGTTGAGAGGCATATTTTTAATGAAGGAACTGTCATAAGCTCCAAGTTCCGTATTTTGAAATGTTATTTTCCTCACAGATGAAGCCCAAAACAAAAACAGATACTGTAAAAGCAAATGCCAGTATTTAAAGTTATGGTTTTTTGCTGTCATCACTTCCAGTATATCATTTCATTCAGAGCTTGCACAGATGGTAGTTAGTATATCTAGCCTAAGACACTTCCAAGAACAGTAAGAACTCCTGTTGCAGTGGCCTTAGGTTTTTTTGAAGAAGCTAGAAGATATGAACCTTTACTCAGATAAAATGTTTATGTAGCTACAGTGTGTGCAGAAGCCGGCAGAACAAGGACTTCTTGCTCAGGACAGGGATGCAGTATAAAATAAACAGCAGTGACTTAATGAGAAATTGTGTCATGAACAGGTAAGACTATGATGCTGGGTGAGTTCTGATTAGAGGGACAGAGGGGTGAGAGTGACAGAATGAGACAATAGGTAATGACATGAGATTACAGTCTCAGTTTGGAGATATACGTAAGGTGGCAGAAGATGTGGAAGGATTAAAGATTTAGGACTAGATTGGGAAAGCTGTATGTCTGCTAGGAAGGCAGAGAAAAATGGACTTAAGGTTCTAGATTGAGAAGAGGTTGTTTGAGCAACGCAGGGCTACTACACTTCTGTCTGGCATATGCTATGTATTTTCAGTAAATCTGCAAATGACATTTATGCCTCTCAAATGTCTACTCAAATATGTAAATCAAACGTAGATGATATATACAGAAAATCTGACACTGTATTTTTGCACAGTTCCTGCCCTGAGCATGAGAGAAACCCATCCCGCTCCGCCCCAACTTTAAATGAGTAAATTTGGTAGGTAAAAATAGTCACATGGAGAAAAATGCAAAGGTGTTTTAGTTCTGTGGGTAGTCTGGAAAATCAGAATTGCTACTGTTCCTGCAAGTAGTGGTATAGCCTTTATTAACAGTGGTAACCACGCGAAGAAATCCTGAAAGACAATGATCAATGTAACACAGAAGAAATTTATATGGGCTTATTATCTTTGTCTCTAATGTTTCCCACCAATTTTAAAAAATACATTTTTTTTTACACATATACTGTGGGGAGAGAGGACAGAGAGATACCTGTATTAGCCAGTCTAGAGGCAGCAAGTTTCTCAAGGAGAGTGTCTCCAACATGGCTCTCATCTTTATAATGTCTTGACATTTGCTGCAGTGGTTCTTTTTCCCACACCCAGTTCTCGAACATTTGCGAAGGTACCTCTACAAAGTCTGTTTCCACATTAGTTCCACTAAACCTAGCAAAATCAGTCTAAAAGGAAAAGCTGTATTAAATGAAAATAAAAGCCAGGATTTCTAGCAGGACATAAACTTTCAGATGCCAAAATTTCAGTGTTAATCACAGCAAAAGGAATAATGTGAACAGGATACTACTACTATTACTGAATGAATTTCAAACGTCATGTTTCAAAAGTCCCCTTCACATATTAATTGTGAAGAAAAAAATTGTCCAGCTAAAAATCTTCATTAAAATATATTCCAAACCCAAAATATTTCTAAAAAGAAACAGTTGCTTTTGAAAGACAGTTGTTCAAATCCCAATCAAATTATCTGGTTTCATTCCACACTTGTCCTCTAAGTCTATCTCCTCTTGTTAACCCAATTTTAGGGATCTTTCCTTCTCAGCAATATTCTAACAGAACATTTCAAGCGTTAAAAGAAAAAGACAACTTTTGGTTTGCCAAATGCCCTAAGAGCTGTAGATATTCTTAGGTTCCATCCTCCATGGGGGCAATAGATGCCCACAGGAGTACTGGCTTTTTAACTTACTTCCTTGCAGGGTTACAAAAAAACCCCATGTAAAATATGACATAACACTGAACTGACAGCTATGTCGCATGCATGTATCCTCCTCTAACGTCTTCAGAAAAGGAGGAAAACATTTGCCTTCATTTACACTTTGTGGGTTACTCAAATTCATGATTGTAATAGGCTGGCCCTTCCTATTGTACTTGCTGAAGAGCAGCTACGAAGAAAAACGAGGAATCATCAGTTGGGAGGAAATGGTGACAGAAATGCGTAGAGCAAAAGGCAAGAGGAGTGCAACAGTTTTTCAGCTTCCAGATATCCTCATTTACCTATATTCACGTGCACTATGCTAACAAAAAACTGCAAGACATTTGGTTTAAGGTACTTAAATAGCTACCCTTCCCTAACAGCATAAACAGATCCCCTCCCTGCCCTGATATGTCATTTTCCAGCAGAGCCCCAGTACATTACAAGGAGTACCACTCTCCAAAAGCTGATCTTCACCAGCACCTCACAGATTCCTGTCCAGTCCAATCCCTGCATATCCTTTAAATGTCAAGTTTGCACATGCTTACACAAATCATCGTATGTAACAAAGTAGCGCTTTGCACACACAGATCCCAGAGGACAGGACGTTCTTATGTGGCACTAGAAAGTTACTGACAGGTGCGCAAATAATGATTTACATAAAATACAACAGCACTAGCCACAATAGCTATGTACACAGAAACCATCCCAGCAGTGGGAGGGCCAACTAGCAAGCAAAACTCCCTGACCCGTGTGCAATTCCATAGCAAATGAAGTACTTATGCACTGGAATTGTTGTTTTGGGCTGCCCAGATGGGGCTCTGCAACATTCAAGCACATCCTCACTGGTTAACAAAACGCTGCCGCCAATTTTGTACCAATGCCGAATATGTCTCAATTTATAAACATCTTCTAGCTAGTTTAAAAGAAACAACAGGTGTTATTTCTCAATTTTTGAGCTCAGAAACACCTGTTTTAGGCTGAAGATGACCAAATAATCATTTTATTTTTACCTTCAACCTAATACAAAAATATCTAAGCAAGTTTAGCTTCTTTTTCTGAAGTTTGCACCAACTTAATATGTTTAATTCTGTATTTGAAATATGAATTTCTATTACTGTTCTTTATTCTGCAGTTCTAGTCTCTAAGGTCAAGGTCAATAATTAACTTCTCAGTTGTGTCATATTTCTCTGATTTTATTATTTGGTATTTGCTTATAAATAAGAAGATGAAAACAGGGCTACACAAAGTCTGAATTTGTAGGTTATTTTGGAGATGCAAATTTTTAGCGAATGAATACTGAGACTTATCTTTCTCTGAAACATAAAACCTTAATTTGGCCAATAATAAATTTATCATCTGACAGAAGAAATTTTACACCTAAGGAAAAATGAAACCAGACACTTTACAACTTTGCTGATACATTGATGTAAAATCTGCAGCCTACATTCAGTTTTTTCTGGTAATTGCGAGAACCCTGTCAGACAGGAGAGCAGAAAATACAATAACTCAGGCAAGACCTGTTTTATGTTTCTGATATCAAGAATGATAGCTTTCAAGAGCACTAAATGCCAAAATGCTGCAGGTGATCTGGATCCATGATTCATTTGCATTCCTAGGTACAGCAACCTTTTTTTTTGCTTCTAATATCTAGCATGCTACTAAAAGTAATAAAAATCCCTCTGACAGCTGTAACAGAAGTCACCACTAAGCATCTTCTTTAATTTCCACATGGGTCTATTCTCTAGTCACAGGTACCTGCACGCTGCAGATGCAAAGGTGTGTATGTTTCTATGAAAGTGTTTTTCATAAGAAGGTATTCATTGTTGTAGTTTTAAATAAACATTAAAACAAACACTCAAAAAAACTCCCTAACCTACCACTTGGAAAAATAACAAATAAAATGCATATGTACTTTACTAAAATTAGAAACCACGAAAACAGACTTATACCTGGCTTTGCGACAGTGGAGAAAGAAGTAATGCTTACACTGGAATGGTAACATCACTAACCTGTGCACAGATCTGATGCATTACATGACCAAATTCATGGAAGTAAGTCTTTACTTCATCATGTCGCAGCAATGATGGGCGATCTGATGTTGGTTTTGTGAAATTGGTTACCAGAGCAGCTACAGACAACATTCTACTGCCATCAGAGAGAAGACAGCCAGGTTGGAGACCAAAGCATGCTGCATGCCCATACTTCCCCTCTCTGTGTAAGAAAATATATCAGATACTATCTTCAAACCACAAGCCTGCTTACCAGAATGGTGAAGCTTATTCAAGAACAGGGACAATCAGTCAGTGCTTCTTTAAATGTTCACACAAAGAAATTACATATTTTCCTGACTTCTAAGACTCACTTAAGTTTAAGAACCTGCTAAGAGTACAAGGGGAAAACCCACCAGTACTTGACTTACATCAGCTTAAGATCCACAGCTGCATTTGCAAGTACCTTAGATGTCAATTCCATTTTAAACTCCTACTGTAACAGGACAGGCTAGGTTCTGTCTTCTGAAATAGTATTTTTCTTTCATTACAGGAGACAAAAGATTACAATTTACTGCATTTTCAGTGTGATCCTAAATTTTAAAGAAAAATAATTTTGAATTTTTTTCCCCTAAACCTGAGCAATTAACTGGGCAGTTATGTCCGCAGAATCTTAATAACAAATAGCTTCAGCAATTCACATTATATGCAGAAATGGGGGAAGCACCAAACAGGTGAAGGAGGTAACAGGTGCCTATCTTAAAAAGACAAATTTATGTACTATTGTGTTGACTATTTTTCTTAACCAAGAGAAGTCTTAAATCAATTTTTATCAAAAAAGGGTATCAGCCAATTTATGAATTGCTGAAAAATAATTAAAAAAACTCCAACAAACAAAACAAAATGGTGAGAGTCAAAAAGGACTAGCTAAGAAGGAATCCTGTCAAATGAGTCTAGTTTCCTAATCTCTGACATAACACAGATGAGGTTGTAAATAGCTAAAAAAAGAGATGGGGAGCTACACAGATCAACGTAGAAGTACATTTCAAGGTGTGCTCAATAGGAATCTGTTCTTGGTCCTGATCTATTTGATATTTTGTTTAGTAGTTTGGACAACAGGGTAAAAAATACACCTATAAAGTCTGAAGAGGAACTGGGAGAAACTAGGAACACTTTGCAGACAGGAATATAACTGATTTAAACATTTAAGTAAAACAAATATAATTACCTGGGGTAGAGGTCCAAATAGAACTGGCCTAACATTTCTCCTGTTGAATTATCTTTTACTGTATAAAGAGTAACACTGTCATGCCAAACATGAGCACTTTCTACTTGCTCAAATACAAGTCCCAGCAGCTTTTGGTATATATTCAGCAAACCTTCTGTAACAGCCTGAATTGGGAAGTATTCCTTCAGCTTTTCTTGATCTATGGAGTATTTCAGCTCTTCTGTTTTGTTCATATAATAATGAAGATCCCATGCATTGATTCGTCCATCATAATCAAGATTTCTTTCTTTACACTCCTTTTCTTTCAACTCTAGAATGAATTCTCTTTCCTCCTCAACCAATGGCTTTAGCTTCTTACTCAAATCATCTGAAACAAAGATCATGTTGGAATCAATTTCAGTGTTCCTTACTATAATGTGTATTCCTACAAAATACACTTGTAACTTTAAGCACAAGTTCCAAGAGTGGATGCTCGACTTTTCCATTTGTTGACTAATAGCAAGCAAACTGTCTGTTTTCTTGTCTTAATGAGCTTTAATTGCAGACATGCTATAAAAAATACACAAGTGCACACAGGCCTAGTAGTACTGTGAAGCATTTTGGTAAATTTAGACTCCTTCAAAGTCATCAGAAATGGAAAGTAACAGTAACACTACGGGTTGGACTTGATGATCTTAAAGGTCTCTTCCAACTGAAACTGTTCTATGATTTTACTTGTCACTTTTACTTGAAACCTTTGATTTTAGCTCATCCAATCTCAATTCTCTCAGTTCCTACAGAAACAGCTGAAGACTACAACTACTACTAGTTACTGGAAGTGCAATACAAAACTCAAACACTACTTTTTCTTCCAAGGCTTTTCAAAGCAGATTTATGACCTACTTCTAGCTAAAATCCGATAAAAGAACAAGAGACTAAAGAGTTCTTACATATACAATGGTTAGCTTCTAGATTACCAACTCCACTGGATATTAATCTCTATGATCCCATTCTTTTCCAGTATAGATTTTCTTGGACATGAAATAGTCATAGCACTATGAATCCAACATATTGAATGCAAATATAAGCTTACTGTTTGCAGCTCATATTATGCTAAGTTCAGAATGTGTCATAGGACAAAATGCTTTTCCTCTTAGCCACAAGATCAGCTTTTGAACACTGATTTAAAACATGAATATACATGAACAAAGCAGAGCAAATCGTACTGTCATGCTTGTAGCCAAGGATATATCAAAAGAACTAAATTAATGCTGACAATTAATTTGATGAATATTCTCCCTCTATGCAAATTACGATTTTTATGAATAAAAAAGTGTATAATCCCATAGCGTAAAAAGTTGAAGTCACAACAATAATTGCTAAATTATGAGGTATGTCAGCTTCAAAACAAATGAAAAAACATAGCATTATATCAGCCCAGTTAGAATTACAAAAATGTAATGGATAGAAAAGAGTCCAAACTACTTTACGTACACTTAAAAAACTCAGATAGTTCTAACATTTCATTATAAATCCAAATTAAGTCTAAGCTCATTGACAAATATATGGATAGTTGGTATTGCCAAATACGGAACTGAGCTCACAACGTAACAGGAGAAATGCGACAGAATTACAGGTGATGGAACAGGTGCATTTGAAACTCTTTATTCACGTATAAACACAAAAAACCCTACTACCACCACACAGACTTTACTGCTGTACTAAGTTGCTTTGGGGGGTTATTTATATGATATATCAGTATACAATCCTAAGCCATGTTAAGATATATTAATAAAGGAAGACATAGTGTTCTGTGGAACTATATAACTCCAGAAAGTGGAGGTTAACTCAATGTACAAGAGCGATCCCACTGAGGTCACTAAAATGACTACAAATGCATAAAATGTGCAGTTTAAAATTTTCAAGATATCTCTCTTTCAGATCACACTCCATCAGAGGGCTTTTGAATTCCAGATTAATCATTCCAGATTTAGTTTTTTAATTCAGCACATGGAAGCTGCATCATCATATACTGTAACCTTTCATTATACTTAATGCAGTTGTATCACGAAAGGACACTAAGGCTACATATGCACAAAAGATTGCAGCTAACCAAAGGGAACAAAAAGCTGCAACTGTGACGCAGCCTCTTGAACTGGCAAAACTGCTAAGGCTGCACATGTTATTCTAGTTCTAAATTAGGATAACTGCATTTTGGGGCAAAGAAAGACATAACTGTTTGCTTGTATTGGCTGTAACAAAGCAGTTATTTTCTGATTTTTGTCTTGTACTTTCCTATTTTTGACCAATTTAATTTGTACAGCTATGGTCTAAAAAAAATATATATGCCAGAACAGAGGCAACAGAGTTCTTTTTCTAACTAAACATGACGGACACTGTGACCCAATTACATATTTAAATTTATCTTGGCTGAGGAGTAATGCTGCCACCCTGAGTATAAAAGCATTATTTATAAGTAAGAACAAACCTAAGAAGGCTGTTACATTATCTGTGCTCTTTGCAGTGTTTACCTCCAGGACAAAGTTGGCATGTGTATTATAACCAAGAAGCTCTGCTACTTTTGCCCTTAGTGGAAGCAATTGTTGAAGAATTTTTGTGTTCTCCTAAAAAAGAAATGAGGCAAATTTGTAAAGCAAAAGCAGAAAATTCCTGTTATCAAAACAATTAGCTGAATAATATCTAGTCATAAGAAACAGCAAACAATTAAAATGAAGATATATATATAGACTAATGTAAATCTAGCTAGATTCTTGTAATTTTTTGTCACAGTATTTGACTGCAGGTAGCTAATTTTCTAGTCAAGTCATTATTCTCCCTATTATAATTTATCTCTTTTAATTTATGAAAAGATATACCATTTCCTTTCAGGATAATAACAAATGTTTCACTGTTGCAAAGACTTTATTTCCTTTATCATTTAATTGTGAAAGATAACAGTGAAACGTCTGACAGCAGGCTTAATTGCTTGTTAGTGGTGAAGACAGACTGTAAAGCTATTGTGCCAACATTCAAAGCTTGTTTGCAAATTTCCCTCTTTTGCCACTCTGACAATAACATTCAGAGAGAGATCTGACACATAAAAAACCCCAGGCCCTGACCTACATGTGGTGGAGGATCCTTAAGAAGCTCAAAATGTAACTGTGCTAACCTCCAGTTCTGGAAAAGTTAGATTTCTCAGGGAAAAACCCTTTATTCAAGCACTAGGTTCAAAGATTGTCTCACAGTTTTATCAGTGAATCCCTTTAAATGTGCTGACCTGCAGACTGTTCATTTCTTGGTGCCATTTTATCTTATCTTGTACTCTTACCCAGCATTTCAAGTAGAAAAGCTCAACTCTGGCATTGTTCTTTAATGAATGGTTGGTACAGTTGCCTGAATAACCCTTCTATCCTTTCAATCCCTTTGCATTATTTTCATACCTGTCTAGGTGCCTGGTCTCATCAGTATCAAACAAATGGTTTGTGAAATTATTTCTTATTTTTAAAAGCACATTTACAGCTATTTTTCAGATCATTAATCCTGTATAAAAATTAAGAGTTTTTTAACATCTAATTAAAATTCTCATCAATATATAATGTGGTGATTTCATATTTAATCACCTGTATCTCATAATTAAAACGTGCTTAAATAACTCCTCTCATTCTGAAGAATCCCAAAGTACAACAGAAGCTACAGCCAGGGATCCTCTGGGATGAAAGGGTCAGTAAGCAGCTGCAGAATACTCTATGGAAATTTGATACAATATCAAAATCCTACTCTTATTTACAGCACCACTTAAGCTTTAAAATATGCGCACACAAAGACACATGATCAACTTCTAAGGTCTTTAGACATCAGAATAAACTGGAGCACGGAAGCAACTGTTAAAGATCACACTGATAAATTTTGATTCCATAGCACTAGATAATATATAGAACTCAAATCTACCATTTGAGTATCTAGCTTAATTGTTTTACTGTCATTACCCTGTACAACAGTCAATGTATGGCATACCTCTTTGCATCTTGAGTTAAAGGCAGATTCCATTTTTCTCCTGGTCTCTGAAATGCAGCACTTCTTCATGACAGGAAAATAGTGGGGATACTTTAAAGTAATTTTATATTTGTCTTCCTCAATCTTCTCTAAACTCTTAATAAAGTCATCAGGAAGGCCTTCTATAGAACACAATTTAACAAATAATGTTTACCAGAATTACCCACTCTCTATTTGCTTTGAGTTTGTTGAATTTGTTCTAGCGCAATCTAATCTGACATCAGAAATCCCAACAGAAATATAGTCTCCCTTCTTACCACTACTTCCTAAAACTTTTTCAAATCACAGCCAAGCAAAATAAAAACTGGAAACACTTGTGCTCAAAAAAGCAATATATGTAAGGCTACCAGATCAAAACTGAATAGGACATAAAAAAAAATCTAGTATTATTAAAGCACATTTTATGCCATACTCTTCATATAATGAATTCCCAAATTCTCTGTCACATGAAATCTCTAGATGAGTTTAAATGATTGAAGTAGCTAAAACGTAATACAGGATAGAAAAGTTTTTCCGGTAATTGCAATGAATATAATACATCAGGGGATTGCCTGATGTTGGAGAACTGAGAAAAGAAGCAGAGAAGAGCAAAGTTATGGGGAAAAAAAGTAGGATAGATATGCTAACTTGATGCAAGGCCAGCACTTCAGGAAGCACAACTCTATGAAGAGACCATAAACACTAGAAAACATAATTCTAAACACGATTTAGGGAAGAATTAAACAGGAAATGAAGAAGATTGAAAAAAAAATTTCTCTTGATCTAACCATCATTCACTGGGGCAAAACCTACTACTGCAGTAAAACTGGAAGGTTGAAGAAATTGAAAGAGAAAGCATATTACTCACCAAGTTCTTCCTTAGAAAATACAAGAAATGTGTTTTCCTCATTCAGGTTTTTGTTAAAATCTATACAGAGCTCACTCAATTTTTTCTTCATCATCTTTATTTCCTGTATTAGGTAAACTAAACTTAGTGGAAAATTAAAATAAACTTGGCAATTACTATCCTCCACATGAATAGTACTTGACTTTTTCCAGCTAGGCAAATAACACACACTGCAGGTGGCATTGTAATTCACTTTCTCTCAGCCTTCCTTGTCTTTTTTTTGGTCCTGAGCTATATAGTTGCAACTGAACCGTGGGCTGGGGCTATCACTCCAAAAACATTTCTAATACATTCTCAACCCAGAAGGAACTGACCCCATAAACATGTTTTCTTAACAGCATTATGTGCTAACATTGAATTGTTTCCTTTTACCTGAAAAGCCTAAATTACAATATATGTGTAGAAACATCCACTAAAATCAAAGAGAATCAAGGGAGAAAAATGCATGCAACCCACTGAACAACACTCCTCTTGAATTGTAGTTATGACAAAGAAAATAATACCCAACAAGACAAAACCATTCCAAAACCTTTTTTAAAATCCTGACATTCGCCCACCTGAAACATTTTCTAATATATCTCATGGCATGTCTCTACCCCTTACTGTTCACAGGAACACAGCAGTTACCAGTAGAATACACATCAAATACAAAACTTGGCTGAGACTATCATTAGTCAAGTTTTTACTTAAATGTATTGTCTCTTATAAAGTACTTCTAAATTCCTTTAGAGGCACCAGTTGCCCTTAAGCAATGCAAACACACGCGAAACTGTTCTCACTAACTGAAGAATGTGGATTAAGAATGATTATTTTCTACAGTTGGTAAAGTCTATTCAACAGTCATAAATCAACAGTTATAAAACACCACTCAGTTTAAAGAGACTTATGTCAGCATCTCAGATTCTGATAATTTTACTTCATGAATTTCAGAAGTGACAAGTGCTTTTATATGCTTGAGTAGATCCTTGCTTAATGGAGCCAAAATTCCCAGCTCAGCTTGTGCTTCCTTTAAGCTACCTCAAGGTTTTTTAGACAAAATGCTAAAATCTTAAGCACATTTTACAACATTGGTTAATAATTGAAATTAAAGTAGCTGTGTCTTTGTAAAAACTATCCATACTTATGAAACATGCACTCACAAATAACATTTTAGAGGTCTCTATTTAATTTAGGCATTCTATGTAATCAGAATATATAACAAAATTCTACCAGATAGGCTTATTTTATTCTGGAAGGCTAAAAGAGGTGACACATACCACCTCCAAGTACCAGGGATGTCTAACAGATTAATTAAAAAAACCTTAAAATAACCAAAGTAAATATATGCTTACTACAGCTATACAAGTATAACTTCAGCCATTCAATAGTTTGTCACCTTTGCTTTAATAACTAAAAGTCCATATTTACATTCTGCACTTCTTTAGGAAGATGGAGTCCATTTCTTTTTCCCACTTGAACCGATTTATCTAGATATCGCTTGGTTTCAGGCTTTACATTTTCAAGATCGCAGGTTTGCTGAAATGACAGTACAGAACAATTGAACGCACAACATGGTGTAAAAAACGTACCAAGCATTAGAAGATCTGAAAATTTGTTTTTTAGAACACCACGTAGTAAAAAAGGAACATTCCAGATTTCCGATAGACAGACTTTACAAAAAAAGTTAGCTTATACAATAGTATTCTTATACTGATGCAGCATGGTTTTAAACTAATTTTCTTTTACCAAGTATCTCAGCACATTTACATGTTGTCATAATTGCAAGCCATTTTAGTTTATAGTACAGTGCACTTAAGCTTTTTCTGCAAAGACAGCTTTCTTATACAGACTTAAAGAAAATCAGTGTTATAGGATAACACTGTACCTTAAGAGGGATTAAAAAACCCCCAGAAGATTACACTTGTCACTGAAGGTTATCAGATAGCATAAAATTCTAGCATATACATCTTCTCTTTAACAACAAATCAAATCCATGACAACAAATAAACCAGTATTTCTATGTCTGGTTATGCCATTACAAAGATCCTGAAATGGTCTTTTCCTAAAGCAACCAGCAACTAAGAGACAAGATACTGGTTGTAACAGACAATGGTTCAGTCCTGTGAAGGTCCTCCTTCATACAGAGCAACTGTTTAACTCAGAAATAATGCTGTACACATTCTAATTTTACCTGCCCTCACCTAGCAGTGAATATGTGAAAAAAGGCATTGGCTTACAGTCCTTGTTAAAAAGGACATTTTTTTTGAGTTTACCTTCAGATATGAAGCTGTTTGAATTAGCTCTGACTTGTCTTAGCAACTCTCTCATCAGCTTACATACAAATGACTCATGACTAGCACCTCTGAAAAGCAAGGACGTTGAAACATGCAAATTTTATAAAGGAGTTACACAACTGTGTTCAGCTGTCAACTAATGATCTGCCAGTACAACTCACCTCTCTTTCCTAAAGAGAAAAAAAAATAAACTAGTTGTATTCCAAACCAATATAAATAATAGAAGCTCTGAAACAGATATTTTCCCAAATGTTATTTAAAAACAACACATACAACAACTCATATCAGTGACCTGCATATAGGATTAAAAATTACTGGAAATTGCTTTTCAGAACCATGGAAGAGGTTAGAACGGTTTAGCTTAGTTTTAACTCTGCAAATAGCCACAAGACCCAGTAGCATGATGCTACAGGACTGCTAAGCATTAGTACAATTGCACCTAGAACTCTTAAGCATATACCAATAGTCTATATGCAAGTATTTCTAAGTCCAGTGAAAGAAATGCAACAATCACTTTAGTTTGTGATAAACTAACTTTTCTAAAGCAATCACCAGATTTAACTTAGTTTACTCATACTTTAGTATGATTAGTATTTTTTCTATTTAATATTATCTGTTTACAGGCAATTTTTAAAAGCATCCATACACTCCTGAAAGGATGCTCTGACCACCATAGGTCACCACACAGCTACAGTCAATGACAATTGAGCAATGTGATTGCATGGTGTACCTTTCACCATGGCTATGATTTTTTTGCAGCACTCAGCCACTGCCTTTTTTTTCTCTCTTTTTTTTTAAATAAAAGAACATAAATGGTGGAAATCTCCTTTGGGAGGAAAGTAAATTAAAAAAATCACGCTATCTGTCCTCTATAAAGTTAAACCTCACACCTCCATCTTTATTTGTGATAAACACGTAAGGCAAGCCACACAGAGTACTTCTCAACACACACAAAGAAGAATGCTATTACCAGCTGACACTGAGGATTCTTGCTTAGCTTCTGGAAAAGAATGCTCCCTGAAATTCTGTAGCTTCATGAAGATCTTTTTGCTATCAGGCACTACATACAGGACTGTCAATGCTATGATATTAAGCATAAAAACATTTACAATAGAAATTTTTACATATTGTTTTTCCACTGGACAACCCACCATTTCAGGGTTCTTTTTTTCTGGCCTAAGAACAGTGTGATAGAAAAAGCACAACTTCAAAATTATAGAGGTGAAAAATGCAGATACTGTCACTACATTAACATTTGTATTATGTTGAAGGCTCAAAAATAGAAAGGCTGAGTCAAAAAAAAAAGGGTGTACTCTAATCTCTATAGAAAGTCACTGCTTTTATTACAGTAACAGTTAAGGAAAGAGGATTATGAAAACTCACTGAGTTACTTAGACATTGTGAGGGATCTCCCAGCCCTTCCATTGGGCCTATGGAACTGTCATGCTCCTGAAAATCTCCAGGGCTCAAATTCAGCATAGATTTTAAACAGAAGAAGGGAGTTCATAACCACTACTTTTAAGCCCTTATAGCCAGTGAAGACTGGCTCATTCTAAGGCAAAGAAAGAGAAAGATCGTTTTAGGAAGAAGAATGAGAAAACTAAATCAGTGTTTTCCATCCTCTCATGATGACTACACATCTTTCCATACACTTAAAAAGAAATCATTGTTAAATAGCTTCTAGTTTTAATATTAGCCTTTGTGGAGTTTATCTGAATCACAGATATGCTTAAGGTAAGGATGATACACATTAAAAAATACTTGTCAGGCCTTTAAGGATAAGCAAGCACATAAACCCTCACACGCACAGGAACCAAGGGTGCTTTGTGTCTTCTTTGAACTTTGGTCTGGTCTGGATGGTCTGTGCTTCTTTGATGAGCAATTTCCACAGCAGAGGTGCTAATTTCAACTACACTATACACATGAAACTTCAGAAATTTGCAGTTTTAGATTGGTCATGTTTGACAATTTTATATACCATTTCATACTTGATTTGAACAACCATGCTACACTGTTCCATGAAGAAATATTTAGGCTGAATAAGAAACTAAATCTACTTGAATATCATGAACAAAAACTGCAGTAGCTGTTTACATCAGACTGAGTTTCCTGAGGGTATGTGGGTGGAGAAGATTGGCAATGTTCTTAAGCATGTCTCTGCTAGCCAACATGTGCAGATGTTAGGAGTAGTAAAATTTAAAATTATAGTTTCACTAACAAATTGACCTTTATCCTAAGTTTCAGACCCCAAAATAAAGGTTTTCTGAAGACAAAGATCTGGAACAACTGAACAACATAAATTCATTTGGGAATTTTCCCCCCTAACCTGTGGGTGAAAGAGACTAGATTATTTTCAGGTTTTTTGATTTTAAACCCCTCACACATCATGCACCATCAACAGTTCTTAAATAAAGCAGAAATTACAAAGAATTTTAAGTAGTTAACTTAGAAAAGTTAGTCCTCATTAAAGGAAGCAAAAACACTCACTTTGTCACTGAGATGAAGTGGATTTACTTATCTTTTACTAGACTGACTGTATTATAAGTAACATGGTAGCGTGAGGGCCTTTATTCTTCTCACTGTATTTTAATGTGGCTTCTGCAGAATCATTAAACTAAATTCATATACCTGAACTATTAAATCCTCAGTGAGACTATGAAAAACTTGATTTAATCAAAATGTTTTACTGGCTCATTCAAACTGATAAAATGGTTTCAGAAAAATATTTTTGTTTGTTGAAGTCCTTTTTTATGTGCTCCTGGAACCTGAATTTTCAACTAAGAGTTTCTAATAGGAGAAGGCATTAGAAATTTGGCAAAAATTAACAAGAAATTTGTGATTTGGTAATAGCAAGACTTGATCAGTCTGGTGCTATTAACCATTTCAAATCTGTTCTACAGGAAAAATTTCTACTTCCTTCATAGTTATTATGGAGTTCATATATGTGCAGAAGTTGGATCTCTGTAAAACTAATACTAAGACACCTTGTATGCTGCAGTTAAGCTGAGAAAAATCTCTAAAAAAAATAAATGGAGATTTAAGCAAAATTACAAGTGTTACATATGCCAAGTATTGCTACAAAGGAAAATGAAGTACGGAAGTACCTAATAAAAAAGATTTGAAGCAAGAAAGTAATACTAGCTAACAACAGCAATCAGTTTCTACTAGCCACTGTCAGAAACTACAGTAAAATAGATAGATAGACAGGTATGGCAGATTAGTCCTAAAAGTATCTGCCTATACTATACTGGAGAATGAAGAAAATCATAGCAAATAATAAATACATATGAAACCATTTAACTAATAGCAACAGAGCAGGGAAAAAAATAAACATAAAGCAAGGAGGTGGAAAATAATCAATATAAGGTACTATCTTCCAATACACAACAGCAAGTCCTCAAGACAGGGTTATTAAATACCTCCACAAACACATAAACAACAACACTCAGACACAGGAGAATGCTTGAAAACTTGCACAAAACCCACAGTAATAGAAGACAATGGTAGTGAAAGGCATTTCAATAAGAAGCTGCAAATATTATTCTGGTGCCAAATTGTATTGGGTTGGCCTGGCCGGATTTGGGTGGCAGCAGGGGGGGAGCTGCAGAGTGGCTTCTGCAAGAAGCTGCTAGAAGTTTCCCGAGTTTGATAGAGCCAATGCCAGCCGGCTCCAAAGAGGGACCCACCACTGGCCAAGGCTGAGCCTATCAGTAAAGTGATAGAAGAGGAACGCCTCTGTGATAACATATTTAAGAACAGGGAAAAAGAACTGCGCCACAACAGCTGGCACAGAGATGGAGGAGTGAGAACATGTGGACACACCAAGGTCAGTGAAGGACAAGACGGGGGAGGATGAGCTCCAGGCACCGGAGCA
>NW_009733707.1:0-795 GCF_000703405.1 Apaloderma vittatum
TGAAGCCCCCCTCCATCTCCTCCCCATCCCTGGACCTGGTGGTGTCAGTTCTGTACTCAGTGGTGCCTCCAGCAGTGAACCCCCTCATCTACAGCCTGAGGAACCAGGAGCTCAAGGATGCCCTCAGGAAACTCTTTGAATACTTCAGATCAGTATTCTGTCTCTTATCTCAATAAAGCCCACTATGTATTTCTGGAAAAGACATGTGGACTTCTCCTCCTATGTCTTTTTCTACCTTTGTGGGTCTTTGGTACTAGTATTTTTTTTTTTTTTGCATTTTGGTTTTTAGTTTATAACTGTGTTATTATTATTATTTGCCTTCTGGCTTTTTTCCTTGACCCAAAGACCTCATGTGCATATTTATCTGGGTACTCTTATCATACAAACTCAATAAAGAAACCAACAGAAAGTTATTTGTCTCAGCTCCCATCCCTTTACATCTCCTCTGGTGCTGGTGGAGGAGCCTCCACATGCAGGAGGGGTTCAGGAGGGAAATGTCAACTGCTCCATTGTAGAGCCTGGTGGCCTGGTGGCCCCTGGGTTGCCCCTTGCTTCCTTGGCAGGCAGTCTGTCTCTCTCAGGTGTGACTCCAGGCTGCTGCTTCCCTGGGACTATGACAAGCACAACCGCAGAATGCAGCTTTTCCAGTGCTGACGTCCACATCCCCAAAGTCCTGCTGTGCCCTTGCCTTTGGCTAAGCCCTAAGGCCCCACGCAACGATTCCTGTGGCTGTGGGGAGGCATGGGCCTTGTGACCCACTTTACCAGAGCTGGCCTCTATGCAAACCTCACCAGC
>NW_009733708.1:0-9421 GCF_000703405.1 Apaloderma vittatum
GGCCATTCTATGATTCTACAATTCTATGATTTCTCAAGCCTATCAATGTTCCTCTGGATGGCATCTCTTCCCTCAGGTAAGTCCACTGCACCACACAGCTTGGTGTTGTCGGCAAACTGGCTGAGGGTGCACTCGATGCGACTGTCCATCTCACTGACAAAGATGTCACTGACAAAGAGAACAGACCTCTGAGGAACTCCACTCATCACTATTCCATTTATGTCATATTCAGTTTAAAAGTGAAGGATCATGTGGCTTAAGTTCTCTTCTTCAATGGCTGGTATCTGAGGAGGACTCTGTCGATCTTCTGCCTTTGATCCTGATCCGGAGTTCCCAAAATCCAGCCCCTGTGTCTGGTTCCCCTCTGTCACTGAGCCTGAGGCTTCCGTGCTGCCTGCCTGGGCTGCAGCATCAGTGGGGATTGCTATTGGGGGAGTAGTTAATTCAATATTGGTTTTGTATATATTTGCATATATTTCATTATTTTATTAATTCCTTATTAGTTCTATTACTGTTTTATTAAAGCTGGTTTAGTTTTCTTTTCCAATCAACATGTCTCTCTGCCTCACTCCATTTCCTTTCCTCTTTGGTGTGGGAGAGGGGTTAGAGAGCATCTAGCAGCATTTGGTGGCCAAATGAGCCGCCAAATGAGCCACCAAATGAGAAAACAGTTCCCCTTTCTAGAAGCTTAAGTCACACCTGAGCTTGCTAAAGAACAAGTTGGGTGCAGAGTTCTCTAAGGCCTGCCCACAAGGACTACTTTAAATAATAATCAAAAGTAACAACACATATGTGAAACCAATACAGTAATCTATTTGAGATTTTGACCAAGCCACTGCATTGAAAAACATTAGTATTAGCTGGAGAAGCAGACACCGATGAAATCTTGGCAAGAAAGGCACAGAAAGAATTTCAGTTTTGCTATGTTGAGTTCTTACTTGTTTAATTTTAGATTAGTGAATACATTTCAGCTTCAATTTTCTCTTTGTTTCAGCAAAAATTTAATCAGTTTGCATGCATCTCACTATCCCAGGAGTGTCTCCACTTAGATTTACAGTGTAGTATGCAGAAAGAGCCTAGATTTGATCAAAAGAAAAGAAGAGAAATAAGTCTTTAAGCTCTGCTGAACAGAATTTTTTGTTTTAGCTGTAGCACAAAATTAACATAGAAATGACTAAAATCCATGCAATGAATGTCTATTTGCATGTGTAAATTAGTAGAGCAGAGTATACTCCGTCATTAGAGATTTGTTTTAAAGAACTTTGGAGATTTAGTTTCTATGTTGTGTGGTAAATATTTATCCACTGTTCTGCTAAGTTACAAAAGGAAAAAAAATCTTCACTTTTATTGCAGTAACCATAGTGATGTAGAGAATAATGATACAACAAGGGACATAACAAGCATATATTCTTTGAACAGCTTCTATATATTTTCCAGATTCTATTACCATATTAAACTATCAGATGTTTAAGTCTCCAGCAGAGGGAAGGAAAACACCCCCAAAAGCTATTCCTTATTCAGGCTATAGTCCACATTCATCCACCTTACCTGATGTGTTCTTCTTGAGGAAATGTCCAACTGGCAGAAGAATCTGCACCCAGAACTGTCTTTCCTATAGCATGTTTCATTTCCTTCTTTACATGCAGGAATTCAGTAAGAGTGATGGTAATGGAGCAAGTATCTTTTCTCACCATATTCCTATGAGATAAGGTGGTGCTATAACAACCATTAGACAGGAAAACAGAAACTTTAGAGCTAATTTTGACATATTAGTGCTGCACTTATTTCACCATTAGTGCCTTACCTTCCAAGATAAAGGCCAGGACCACTCTGCATTTAAGATCCTTATAATACAATCATCTGCACTGAAAATATTTTTAAGGTGTTTGGGAAGAAACAGTGAAGACAAGGATGCTTCCTGAATCCTTATCAGCCACCCTTACGTCCTCATTACTCAAGCTTTACAAAGGAACTCTTCCATTCTCTGGAGAATCTAAAGATTTTCTTGAAGTAAGCACAGATTTTCTGTTCACTTCAAGTCAAGAGCTCAGTCTCATATTTTTAAATGTTATTTATTTATTTATTTATTTGTAACATATTGTGACATATCAGTGACTTTTAGCTATGGTAAGAAAGACTCAAGTTCAACACCATATTGTGCTGGTGATGCTGGATCCCAATGCTTCCACCTCCCAACTGACTGGTCAACAACCATCACTGCAGCCACAAGATACCCTCCACTTGAGATATCCAGCCTAATTGCAATAAATGCTGAAAAAGTCAAGCTATGAGATAAAATGGATATGGGAAACCTGATTTCAAGATGAACACCATGTTTTTAATCATCAGTGTAGACTGGTGTACAGAGACAGTCTATATGCCTAACCAGTACCTGAACAAGTGAGATTTGGGGTGAAAAAGACCATTTTCTTCTGCTCCAGACGATCCCTTGAGCAGAGGCTGTTTGAGTAGGAATATGCTGATCACACCCATTGGTTCAGCTCTACAGGTTAGATGGAAAGCGAAATTTCTAACTCAGTGTTTTCAAGTCTGAGACAGCCCTGTACACACCAGACAAACCTTTAGGAGGCAGAAGAACGTTTGTGGATATTAGTCAACTCCACAGTGAGACCACAGCTGAACAACGGCTTTAAGATACTCAGGTTTTGATTTGTGTCACTAAATGGGTCAGTTATAGACCTGAAACACAGATATACACTATGAACCTAGTTCAGAAGAAGCAAGGTCTTGCTAACACAGACATATATGGACAGACCCCAGCTCCTCTGGGCCATATTGAGAAGATGCCATACTGCTGTGGTGGTATGACTTTATGTTCAAGCTAATAAACCCAGCCTGTAAGTGCAAGGCTTCTTAGGTCAAGCCTAGCACAACTCTCTAACTTCCAAGTAACAACCAGTCTTCTCCAAGCAAAAAACTGAGTTACCTTGGATCTACTTGTTCACTTCCATGGACATGACTTCCCAGAAGCCACACAGCAATTGTAGGCAGAGATTTATTTTCATTTGTCAAAGAGTTCTGCATAAGGCAAAATGGAAGGGATCACTAAACCCAACTTCTAAGCCTTAATCCAGTACATGAATCATACAAAAACTCTTTTCACATTGACTTATCTATCTTAGAGTTCCCCAATTTACATAAGTTACAGGGGGCAGGGAAAACAATAGCTTCTGCAGATTTCAGTTTAAGCCTTATTTCTTTTTCAGAAAGATAATCAGGTGTTTAGAAGCCAACAAAAACACACTTTATATTAAAATGATATGATGTCATAATGATCTTGATACTCTAGCCAGCTCTTCAGCAAGATTCTCTGAACCATGCTTAAGATCAGAGAAGGGCAGGCAGTGTCAAGTGAGAACAATATCCAGCCACATCAAAAGGCTCCAGTCAGAGCAAATTTTGGTCACAAAAATAATTACACCGGTTTGTACCTCAAAAAACTTACTGTGATGCCTATTTTCTCTGTCTTTAACCATATTTAGGCCAAGTAATCTCAGGTAGCACTATTTAATCCGTATTATTTTTCCAAGTATATGTAATCTACTTGTATCATGCATTTCTCAGAGGTCAATGTTTTACTAAACATTTACCTCATGGCATTTTACCAGTTTGACATCAGTACCCCATAATAATGATGTGCAAACACACTTTTACAAGCCTTTCACGGGATGCCACATATTATATCATGGAATGAATGAAGGAAGTGATGACAATTGGTTAAGTAATGCAAAGATACCTGCTGTAACTTGCACTTCAAGCAAAATCAGAGGTGGAAGAGGCCAGCAGTATTAGGTCATCTCATAGGACAAGAATGTTTATGATATGCTAATTGTGAAGTGTTTCCTATAGATGAAACACAAATTCATTTGAACAACATCTGACTACCCGGCAAACTTTGCTGCCTTTGGAAATTCTCACAACTTTGCCTCATATTGAACCATCTCTTCACAGGTGATGTAACAGTCTATTCTCAAGAATTAAATACATATTCTTGACTTGAGGCAGGGAGATGAGTGACTTTCCATGAATCAAGCTGATGAGAACATTCCCCTGAGGGTAAGCACTATCTCTATACTGCAGGTTTATTTAAAAAAAAAAACCAAACAACAACTAAAACCCACCAGGTTACATTTACCCATTGCAATTCAGCATTGTGCTCCTTCTTCTAGGTTAGTACTGGTCCAAAATGTCAAAATGGACAGGGAAATGTACTGGATTTAATTATAAGCCCACAAGGAGTCCTTATCACTGAGGTAGCTGCAAAGTCTAATTGTCAGTTGCAAAAGTCTCAAAGCAGACAGACATTGGGCAGGGACTTTTTATGAAGTGTGGAGGGGAGTACATCTTTCTGTAACACAGTCCATGATCATTCCTTGATGAAAAAAAAAATTACCTTTTTCATTTTTATCTGTCACCACTCATCTGAGCACCCTAGAGAGAAATCACAATCACAAAACCATATACCTTGTCTCAAAGGAGGAAAAATTATAAGATGCCATGGCAATTTAGCTTCCAAGTCCAGACTCTAGTGCTTTGATGACAACTCCACGTCATGGGGTTGTATGCTGGGATAATTTAGTGACAAATGCCACACAGAATCTTATGCATAAAAAATATGTAGATTATCAACTTCTCACTTGCTGTTTTTAATTCCGTTTGAAGACAACAGTTTTCATCAGTAAAATATCATTTTTTTTCTGAGACAACAATACTGTCATATTATAGACCAAAATATATTAGGTAAAGTCACATATTCTAGTTAAAATTGACTACCTTGTCTGTGTTGTAAATAGACACTAGTGTTCAAAGCTTGTAATATAAAAGTTTGGTACTGAATGTTACTTGAATGTAGTTTTATATGTATACCTAAGTAGACACAGAGAACAAATCAGTGTGTATAAGTCTATCTGTGGGTATGTTTTTTTCTCCTTTATGCTGATTTTTCTATGACTGATTTCCTAACAGGAAAAACATAAAAATGTCAAGCTCGAGCTTGTAATCAGTATCTACTCCAAAATATGAAAATATATTATGCTGCAGTTACAATTTAAAGAGATGTCAGTAGCTTTGGTGATATAGAGGGGGATAGAGGGAATAGCAAAAAAAAAAAATTTCTTCTCTCAGTCACTGAAAATCACAGATTCAGGGTAAAAAAAAGAAAAAGAAGCCTATATGTTCTTATTGTTCACAAAATAAAACTCAGATGATAAAAGCTGTATGCATATGAGCCACAGCTGACATAGAATTACCTGCAAGCCCGTGTTAAATTTTTAAAAAAATACTTAGCTGGTATTTTTATGGAGATGTTGTGTTCTTTTAATATGTTTTTATTCTTCTTCAGTCTGGCTAAGCGAATACCTTTGACCTGACTGTTAGCAGAACCTCCCTGTGCATTACATACACTTATAGAAAGAATGAGAAACCGTACTTTGTGAGAAAGAGAGCAGTGTACTTCAGTTTTACCTGCAGGTGAGTGACCTCGTGAGACACAAAGGTAGTGATGACTCAGAGGCTCTGCCCAACTGGAGAAGAGAGCGGGAACCTGGAGGTGGCAACACTCCCACACATGCATCCCGCAGCCAAACCTGCCTGTGGGTCTGCCTGGAGCCACTGGCTCTCAAGGGTTAACACCAGCCATAGATGTGCTGCTCTTACCCACAGGTTTCCCGTGACTTTCTTCAACCAGAAGCATGCTGTTCAGTTGCTGGTGTAATAAACTGACCTAACATGATTAACTTAACTTGGTTGCTGAAGTTGGGAGCAGGGAGTTTTCCAGCTCAGACTCCATCCTCTGCTGTGGGTGCCATTGGTGGGTTTCCAACAGTGAGAAGGTTAGGAGCGCTTGCACACCTGAGGGATGCATGCAGTCACATGCTGTCCTCCCATCACCCCGGGGAGAGGTCACATGGCAATGGGGCACAAACACTGCTCCTTCAGGAGAGCCCAGGCAGCAGCAGCGGTTTGGGTGGCTGTTTGCAGGTGGTGGCTGGTGGTTGCTGTGGTGCCTGACAGGCAAGTGATAAAACTCCTCCTGAGGCACCCTGCCAGCAGCTGGTTGTTCGTCCTCAGCTTGCACAAAAGATTTTTTCTTCCCACCCCCTGCCCAGAGCGAGAGGAAGGCTGAACAGGTACGGGTGAGTATCTGGCTATATGACAGCAGCATCCTACAGTGTCCATTCCCAAATGCATCTCTAACATTGGCATTTCAATTGACTTAGACTAGGTTACACTCTGCTGTCATTTGAGCATGCGCTCTGCCGGAAGGATGATAGCAGCACTGTCTGTCTATGGAGTGGGAAGCCTTTTACACAAATAACAAATAAGGCTTTCATTATGTCTCTTGCCAGTGCTTCTCAGAAAATCATGACATCCCACTTTACTCAGAAATATCGTATGGACACTAGGTCTCTCAAAATTAGATTATCTTGGAACACTGCTGTTTACATGTACGTGTTGAAAACAGCCCCAGATAAAGAGACAACCTGCTTACAAACCTTTGTTTTGTTGTGAGTTTTAAAGACAGATCTGATACTGAAAGCCATCCTGTCCTAGCCTGCAAACAAATTCCTTCCAAAACAAACAAACAGCATCACTACAAACACGAAAAACAAATTCCATGGTCGTGCCCGTCATGGGGGTCTGCGCAAGCCAATTGCCTTATTTTGAAGTGACCCTTTTCAACAGCGTCCAACAATCACAAATCTACGAAGATGCAGGTTATATTCTACCTCTGAAGATCCTCTCACTGCCTCTCCTTTTGTGCAGTTCTTCGCAATCTAGACAAGTCTTGAATATTTTTTTGAGAAAGAATCAGAAAAGTGTGTTTGTCTCTCTGAATTTTGTGAATCAGCCTGGCAAGTTAATGGGAGTGACATTCTCCTCCTGATTGGGTTAGAAAAAACCATGGCAACAGGATGGCTGAAAAATGTTTTTATTTTTCTCAATTAAGAAAGGAGCAAAACACTCCAGATCGACCCAGTTCATTCACTTGACCTGAAACAAAATGATTCATTTTAGGCTTGGTTTTGTAAAACTTTTGATCCACTTACTCTTATTTAAAACCTAGGACATGAAAACAAAAGCTTTGTAGGAACTTTTGTGCAGAGAAGTGTCTCAGGATGAATTGTGTAGATTAAAACTTTCTCAACAATGTTCCATTTAAATGAACTTATTCCAGGTTTATACTACTACACTTTGAAAAGATTAGGGCCTTAGAAATACATGTCTGTTTTGTGGATTTCTGTGACAACAGTTGGCCAAACCTGCCATTGTTTTCTACAGTATAAATAAAAAACTGGACACCTAGGTTTCAAATTAGATGTCATTCCTTTACCCTTTTGCGCTAGTAAATGGAAGGCATTTAGAAATTAGGTATCAGGAAAAGAGATTGTGTGTCATTAATGGGGGAAGAAATAGCATGATAATAAGCAGCTCTCTGAAGCAGCTAGTGTCAAAAATTACTCAGTTCCGTGAAGGAAAGTGATGTTTGCAAAAAAGTCTTTCAAGAACAAGTGGTTTTTTTCCTGTGAAAACATGCCCCTAAAATCCAAATGCACTCATGACCTTCTGTCTGGATTGTGTTGCCCAGAGAAGCTGTAGAAGCTCTCTCCTTGCAAGTGTGGAAAGATAAGTTGGATGACACATGGAGCAACCTGGTCTAGCAGGAGATGTCCCTGTCCATGGCAGGGAGGTTAGAACTAGATGATCCTTAAGGTCCCTTCCAACATAAACCATTCTATAATTCTGTGATTCTGTGATTCTCTGGTTCTGATGTCACTAGACACACTGGTGAGGTAATCCCTTAGCGAGGAGCTAAGAGAAGTTTTTCAGGTATCACAGCCACATTTCCACATACTGGAGAGGCCAGAAGAACACTTCCTGATCAGGTGATGACACTTGGATGACACCAATTTTGCTCTGCGATTTAACGCATTGAACAGGTGCATAGAATCATAGAACACTTTTGACTGGAAGAGACCTTCAAGATCATTGAGTCCAACCTTTTCCTAGCCCTATGAACACCACTAAACCATGTCATTCAAGGCGAAATCTACCTGTCTCTTAAACACCTCCAGGGGTGGTGACTCAACCACTTCCCTGGGCAGCCTGTTCCAATGCAATAACCACATGCTCAGCACAGATGTCTAATTGGAGTGAGCACCAGGTCCGAGTCAGCAGTATTGGGTTGTCAAAGGAAATAAGGGCCTCTTAACAATGGGTTGGCTCATGACAGTTGTAAAATCTCCGTGTAATTGTTTGTGTTATGCAACGAGTTTCATCAGAGCAATGAAACTGACCTGTGCTGTGTGTCAGTTCACTTTTATCCTTCTCATCAAAGGCAGAATCCGTTGCAATCATTTCCAATATAGGACAGAGGGGAGAACAGATTTACTGCTCATCATGTGCTGTGTGCGTTAATATATGCGCTAACAAACAGGAAAATGCAATCTCCCTTTTTTTTTTTTAATTGATGGATAATTACACCACAAAGTATGACAGAATGCTCACTTTTTCCAGCAGGTAACATTTTAAAACCCAAACCTTACAGATTTGGTAGAGAACACAAGATAAGCCATAATAGGATTTTTGACCTGGTTTTCAAAATAAAAAACTGTCTATTAACAGTGCCAATAACACTGGAACTATTAGAAATAAAAATATGTTAGATACCTTTTTTCTGTCGTTTCTAATATTTTATAGAAACTGGAACAACTCAACATCTTCCAAATAATCTAAACATAAATATGAAGGCTTTTCTTGCACTCCAAATTTCCTAGCTTTTGTGGGGTTAATTTTTTAATTACTTTCAGTCTATTAGATTTTTAATCTTTTTTTCTATGATATTGTTATGGTAGTCTTTAAAAGCTGGTGCTAAAACTCCAATAGTCTTTAATAAAAGAAAAAAGAAAAAAAGAAAAAGGATTGCATTGGTTCCAGATGGCCAGAAGGCAAAAAATGTTGGTGGTCCTTTTCCCTTCAGTCCTACAAGGAAGTAAGTAGAAGTTTTCTTTCTATTTAAATACTTAGGAGGAAGCTTTCATCTATCAAACACACTCTCATTATGCATTTTTGAAGAAGTTGTAAGGGAATGATGTTTCTGTTAGCATTTGGGGGATATTTAAAAATTTGGATCATTATAGCCATCTCCAAAATATGTATCTGAGAAGTTTAAAGTGTTTATTATTGACACAAAGTACTGCACAATAATACCAAAAAGAGCACTTTTCATTGTGCAGATTTGCATGCTGTGGACTGTGTAGCACCATAGAAACAGATCTAAGAACAGGCTTCCCAGGCTGTTAGATTTCCTCAGCATTAGACGCATTTCTGTCCAGGCTTAAATAGTTCAGGGAAGGAAGGAAAGGGTAGGGGCAAGGGCAAGGGCAAGGGCAAGGGCAAG
>NW_009733709.1:0-1444 GCF_000703405.1 Apaloderma vittatum
CGCAGCGGGCCCGGCTACCGCCACGGGGCAGCGCGGAGGAGAGCGAGAAAGAGAGAGAAGCATCGCATCGTCGGGGCTTCCCGAGGCTTCGCGTTGGCAAATTGCTTTCCTGTGTTTCTGAAATGAATTAAACATACAAGTTACTGATCTCCAGCACTTGGGGGAAATCCTGTCTCCGGGAGAGGAAAAAAAAAGAAAAAAAAAAAAAAAAAAAGGAGAACTGGTCGCAGGCGCTGCCACACAGGGGCTTGCCACAACATGCACGGCTTTAGGAGAGAGCCGGCGTTCCCTTCCCCAGGACAGCGTCTGGGTAACTGAGTAACAACCGCGGGAATCAATTGCTTGGGAAAAATAATAATTCAAATGCAAATATCAAGCTCTTTGTTCTTCTTAGACATTCTGATACCTGCATTTGTCAGTAATTAAACACGCGCCTTTGAAACCTGAAGTGCAAACGCTCAGTCGCCTTTAAAGTCCCCCTGTTTAAAAATTCACCTACAGATCTGCTTGTGATTTATTTTATATACATTCGGCATACATATACCTACAGAGAGAGGTGAGGAGCTGAGAACTAATTCCTCGAAGTGGAAAAGCTGGCAGAAGAAGGGAAGAAAGGCTTTGCTAACCCCCTTCCGCCCCCCTCCTCCCCATTTGCAGTTTGTTGAATGCCTGGCTTGCCTGCAATTCCTCCGCTTTTGTCTTAAATATCAAAGGCTCTGCAGTCATGTTAACATTTTAATAATTTCAAAAGGCACAAAAGCCGAAGGAAGAGGAGTGAAAAGACAGGCTGTAGTGAAGTGGCACGTCTGAGGCTGAAAGAGTATTTCTTACACGGCTGCCTAGTGCTGGATAGGGGGCTGGATTCACACTACTCTTGTACCATTCACCAGTCCACAAAGGCACCCACGGTGATGTGGAGTCAAGGCCTAATTAAAATCCTTTAACAGACTGAAAGTCTAAAGAATGGCACACATTCAAGAGCTGCAATTCAAAAAGAGAGAGAGAGAGAGAGAATGAGGAGAGGGGGAGAAGAAAAAGGCGACGCGCACACACACACACATTCATACACACTCACATTCACACTCGCCACCACCTCCCCACATACGCACTCATCCACACACACTCGCACTTACACACAAACACTTACACACACGCAGAAGCACCCGCACTCGGCGCTGCTGGCAGCTGCGGCTACACAGCGAGCCTTTGCTGCCCTCAACAGCCTCCCGGTGTAAGCACCGCCACCCAATTTGAGACGGAGTTAATTGGCTCTTTGATGTCTCAAGAAAGGTGCTGCAGCTAGAAAGGAGCCAGGGCCCCCTTCTCCCCAGGTTTCCTGCTTGTGCCTTACAACGAAAATAAACCAAAATAAATAAATAAACCTCCGCTGCGCCGTGGAGCCTCGCCCCGTCTACCGCTCCCCCGGACCGGCCCCGGGCCCCAC
>NW_009733709.1:4070-14070 GCF_000703405.1 Apaloderma vittatum
TTTGACCTGTAGGAGTTTTTTGCCCTTTCCTCCCCCAGTAAACAGTGTTATTAAACACTTACCTGTATAGGAGTCAATGTTTCTCCCCATTTCTTTGAGAGATGAGGTAATGTTTTCCATTCTTTTTGAAAAGAGTTCACAAATATGAGTAGGCGAATTAGCTTCTTCAAGTTTAAGTATTTAAACTTAATATTTGACACAAGCAAATTGTATTCTTCCATGGTCAAACTTTGTTGTAAGTCCGTAGACAAAGTTAAGGTTACAGTATAGCTTTCCTTACTTGACAGACTCAGAGCAGAACTAGTAGCTACATTATTCAGACTCGAAATTCACTTTCAGATTGCAGCCTAAATGCACACAAAAGAAAGAATTCCACAAAAGTGTTGATTGAGAATTTCTGGACACAAAATACGTTCTAGCAAACCACTGCTGATTCAAAAAAAACCAGCTGTAACTCAACTAAATCATTTTGTGATTTGAATCAAGCATTTTTTATCCCTTTATTCAGCATGTAGCACGCAGATTAATGGATATGCTTCAGTAACTTCGACAGTGTGTGTTCACTGAACAATTGGACCACCAAACAAGGGCTTCTTCGGTCTATTCTCACATCAATGAGACACTCAAAAGAGTTCCAGATTACTCCTTTCTCCAACTCCACTCACAAGAGTTCGCTCTGAGTTGTAGACATTTATCTGACATGACTGATAAGTTTGGGCAATTATTCTCCCTCTCTCTGGAGATCCACTTTGGCCCTTGCAACTGCAGATCAATTGAATAATATTACAAGACACAGTGTGCATGGACAGCTAGAAGACTCAATGTAGTAAAAGAGGTTTAAAAGCTCTTCAGTCAGTTGGAAGTAGAGAGTAGAGCTGGCATGACTTTCAGTTAGGGAGGTATCTACATTTCTCAGTACAAATTTAGGCTTTGATTTCCATAATTGCATATGTAAAACTACATTCATGCAACGTGTATGAACAATTGTTACTGTAATTGCACACATAGACAGATTACCTACCCTCTTTGTTCCTGCAGTTTCTGCATATATTTGGCAGTTATGGTCATTAGATAGGCAATTTTGGAAATCTGACACATGGTGCAACTATTAAAGCAATAAGCTCTACCATTGAAGAATCAGAAGCATAAATACACCCAAGGAAATCAAATGAAAAGTACCTTTTTCTCTGATTCTCATGGATTAACTGCAGCACAACGAGAACCATATATTGAAACCTATCCCATACTTCAGATGTGTTCTAGAAGGGATCTTCAAACTACAGACAGAAGGGAGACTCTGAAGGGTATCTGAAGCAGCCACAACACAGCATGCAACCAGTGTCTTGTCAGGAAAACACTCATGGCATTTCTAGGGCACAAAGGCACAAAACCTCCACTCATTTCCATATTTTCAGGATTCTGCAGGTGTCGGACTAGACTTCTGAGGTACTGAAAGACTTTGACACTCTATTCATCCTTCTTCTGATCGCTATAAACAGAAGGTGAAGCTTAGGGTCTAGTGTTGGTATTTGGTGCTTTCTTCATCACACACAGCCTATCTTGAAATAGAGAATTCGTTCTCTGTTCAATACTTGAAGGCAACCGTAGGGTTTCAATGTAGCACAAAGACAGTTCTTTCTGAAAGAGTTATTGTCTACTCTTATTTCACCTTCAAGCCACAAATTTATGTGTTTATGGTTCATGTGTTTTCATAAATTTGCCTGTGAATAAGAAAAACCAGTCTGGATCCAATATATTATACACCTAGTCTATTTGATACACTTTTAAAAGTTGTTTATTTTAAATTTTAGAGGCTTGTTGCTAATCTTCTCAAACTTGCCTGCTTTCTTAGAACAGTTCTGAAAAATTTACTATGGTCATAGGCCTCAACAGAGGTCATTGTCCCTCATGTACTGGCTGAAAGTAGTCCTTTCTATAGGCACTTCATCTGCTTGCAAACTCTTCTTTACATTGGATGAATCTCTGTTGCTCTCAGCTCTTTGTCTATATGGTGTCTACAGCTTTGCAACTGGCTGGTTGTGACAGTAAGATGACTATAGGTCCCCTCCTGAGTGTGTATTTCAGAGCTTTGAACATGTGTATATTTGCAGGAATGAATGTAATCCACTTCAAATTATAGCATAGATCATAGCGTGGGGATCCTCTCTATATAGCTCAAGCAGTTCACTGAATTGGTAGGTTACTATAAATGACAGGGACTCAGTAGCTGAAAACAGTCTTGTATTATCTTTTAAAAGTTATCAGGGAAAGCAGAAATAGTCTGTTAGTTCTAGTAATCTCATCTATTAATTTTCAAATTCTGACACAAATTTTGGCTCTGGCATGTACACATGCACACACACTATCATATTAGTGTTCTGTTCTTAACACATCTTTCAATATCTGCATTATCCTATACAGTTAGCTGTAGTTCTCACTTCATCACAAAATTCCCGTTAACAGATGGGACTTTTACACAGAGATCAAGAACCAGATATTGCTGTGTCTTTTAACTACTGCTCCATTCCAGAAAGACCCACATACATTTCCAAAGTATATCTCCTTGTAAAATAAATTCCCTGTGGCTGCTAAGCATGAAGTATTTCTCCTTATTTACTACAGATTTCCCAAAATCCTAGTCTATACTGAGCTCTTAAAGCAAAACCACGAACACCACGCTCACTTAAAAGATGTTCAGAAGATTGTTCAGGAAAGGTCTGTAAAAAACTTGTGAGAAAAAGGATCTCGTAATACATGTGAGATTAGCAAATAGGTTTCTTCACTATTACTGTTATTGCACCGTCAAAAGAAGTGTGGCCAGCAGACTGGGAGAGGTGATTCTCTATTCTGCTCTGGTGAGACCTCACCTGGAGTACTGCATCCAGCTCTGGAGGTCTCAACAGAAGAAGGACATGGACCTGTTGGAGAGGGTCCAGAGGAGGATCACAAAAACTATCAAAGGGCTAGAGAACCTAACAGGCTGAGAGAGTTGGGGTTGTTCAGCCTACAGGAGAGAAGGCTCCAGGGAGACCTTGCAGTGGCCTTCCAGTATCTGAAGGGGATGTATAAGAAAGATGGAATCAATCTTTTCAGCAAGGCCTGTTGTGACAGGATGAGGGACAATGGTTTTAAATTAAAACAGGGTAGATTTAGACTGGAAGAGATTTTTTTACAATGAGGGTGGTGAAACACTGGAACAGATTACCCAGAGAGGTGGTGGAGGCCCCATCCCTGGAATTATTCAAGGTCAGGCTTGATGGGGCTCTGAGCAATCAATCGAGTTGAAGATGAGTTCAGTGAAAGAACTTTTTGTTGGAGGGAGCTTTTAAATATACAAAATTATGTGAAAAAAATGGTAATCTCTATTAGATGAAAGGGACATAGTATCTTGTCCTCCCATGGTATATTTATTTATAAAGATCTTAAATCGAAAAGCTTTTATAAAAATATTTTCAGAACTAGAGCTGGTGTCCTTAAAAAAAGGAATTTGATTAAAAAAAAAAAAGGTCCCTATAGCACTTAGGTGTTTGAGCAAATTCCCAAGCTTACCAACTGAGAGTGGGAAGAGTTTGGAGCCCTATCTTTCAAGAGTATCTAGAAACTAAAGATGCAAGGAAAGGCAACTCAGTGCCCGAGTCCTGGCACTTAGAAACTTGGATTATAGAATATCCTGAGTTGGAAGGAACCCATGAAGATCATTGAGTCCAATTTCTGCTTCTACATGGGGCAACATAAAAGCTGAAACATCAAAAAAAAAAAGTTAAACCATACAGTTGAGCATTGTCCGAACAATTCTTGAATATCAACAAGTTTGATGCCATGACCACTTCCCTCAAGAGATTGTTTCAGTGCTTGACCACAGTTTAGGTAAAGAACTTTTTCCTAATACTTGGTCTGAATTTTCCCTGATGCAGCTTTAAGCCATTCCCTCACTGGGCATCAGAAAGAAGACAATAGCATCTCTCTCTCTGCTCCCCCTCATAAGGAGGTTGTAGACAGCAATAAGACCACCCTTCAGCCCCCTCTTCTCTAAGCTGAGCAAATGAAGTATGCTCCGCTGCTCGTCGTAAGTCATGTCCTGTAATATCTTTACCATTTTTGTTGCCCTCCTGTAGACACACTATTTTTATATCCTTATATTGCGGAGCCCCAAACTGCACGCAGTACTTCGGGCAAGGCTGCACCAATGCTGAGCACAGTGCTACAATCTCTTCTTTCAACCAGTTAGCTACACTGTACTTCATGCCCTCCAGGGTACCCCAGGCCATTTTGGCTTCCAGGGCACACTGTTGACTCATACTGACCTTACCAGTTTTCTGTGTGATTTTAGGCAATTAAATACTTTGACTTGTCTGGCCGTTCACTTTTAACATGCAAAAAGTGAAGGTATGGCAATATATCACTCTGTTTGAATACAACTGGTTGAATCTTGCATGGGTAGCCCACAGGGTTGCGGCCATGACCACTTCCCTTGTGCTTGACTGCCCTCTCAATGAAGAGGTTTTTCCTAATATTCAGTTGGAATTTCCCCTGACACAGATTTAAGCCATTTCCCCACTGGACATCGGAAAGAAGAGATCAAGATCTTCCTCTCTGCTCTCTTTCATGAGAAAGTTGTAGACAGCGTTGAGATCGTGATATAGGTCAAAGACAGCATCTTTCAATGAGCGAGAATCCCTGAAACTTTTCTCATTTTTTGTAGTTTCACGGGCTTCCATGTCATGCTTACCTCCTGACGCTTTTCACTGTCCGGTGTGGGTCAGAGGAAAAAGGTTAGGGCAGTAGAAATGAGGGACAAACCTCATAAGGAAAGTACCACTGTAACTATAACTGGCATTTTATCTTCTGGAAGAGAGCAAGTCTCACTGATTTGTTTTGCATCTTGAATTGTAACGTGTTAGCCCTCATCCCTGTGTGGAGTGCTGTCAGCCCATTGCGCTGCTGGACTGAAGGCAAGCTCCTACTGTTTGCATATAATTTTTGGATCAGTTACTTATCAGGTATTTTCAGTTCTAAAATGTAGAAAGTGAAGGTATGGTAATATGCCATTTAAACACAAATGTTTGAATCTTTCATGGATAGCTCATAGGCTAATAATCACATTCCCCTGTAATAGGAATTTCTTATGTAAGTAAGGGGCGGGGAGTCATCAACATCTGTAAATTGTGTGAAACTCTGCAATGTCACTGTCCTATATTTCCATTTGTAAAATGGCTTTGCTGGACCATTTGTAGAAGGATGTTCATTCACAGATAAGAGTCTAATGATACAATGCTTCTTCACCTTGCACTCAAAAGGAGGATCTTTACTGATTAATTTCTGAAATGATTAGTTATATGGCAAACCTTTTAGAATGCAATGTGGAATCATAGTCAGGATTTTTGTTCAAAAATAAAAAAAAAGAAAGAAAAGTTTCAGCAATTCTTGCTGACTGAAATGTATCTTTGACCTATATCAGCATTTAGTAAATTTTTGTTGTTCTGCTGTGGGTATATACAAAAATATCATAGGCAGTCCCACATGCTTTTTCCTATGAGATACTAACATAGAAATACACCTCGTTTGTTAGTCACATTTGTGTGACAGAAGTTTTCATTTCTATGTTAGAGTGTTGTACAGTAAGGCACAGAGAAGTGACGTATTTACAGATGTGTTATGGGCAAGTGAACCGATAGAATTTGAGTACGTACACAATCGTTACCTGTCTGCTATTCTAGACAAAAAAAACACTGCAGAAAATTGATGCTCAGTGCTTTGAATAAATACTTGTCTTAACAAATTTGTTTACAGAATATATCTGAGGTTGAACATGCCACTATAGATTTATAGCAAAAAATAACATTTAAAATGTAGAAAAGAAAACATATTGAAATAGTTTTCTGCAATGGGAAAAAAAAGGTTTTTAATAGTTATTCCATTTCCCAGTTTTCAAAGGTTCTGCATTAAATGAAAAATTCTCACTCAGTAGCTCCCGCATTTGCCTGTTTCTGGTGTTAATTATCTTTTGTTTGCCCTTGATAATCCTGAGGTTGGTATGCGGATAATGAAGGCTGCAGAATCATCTCAAAGTGTAAAAAACAATGGCATTGTCAATTCTGCATCACAACACTTTATAAATTATGAATGTTATCCACATTAAGGAGAATGGTAGACTTTTAAAATTACTTCCATGAATAGATTAAATTACAAGTATTATTACATTTCATTTTATTAAGTGCATCTTAGTAGTTATTAGGGCAAATGAACATGTTCTCTCAATTACATAATAACATTAGAACTAAAAATTATGCATTGACACTCCCAAATGCATAGTGCGGCATTGTATATTAATCATCCTAAACAATATTTTCAGTTTATATGGAGGCAATTATTACCTATTGAAAAATAACATTCTTATTGATTTATTGCAATTCAGCTCAAAGACTGAATTTTTTTGTATAAAGGCTTTGATTTTTTTCTGGGTAGTTTAATGATTTTTAGCTCTTAGGAAAAAAATAAGAGTCTTTTAATTACTCTTTTTTATTATTCTAATTACAGTAAGACAACGTTTATCATATATTTCATTTTTAAATATCCTGGATAAGACACAATTTAGCACAAATTCAACATATACCTATTCATTTTAAAGAACATTTGTTAATTTTACTGTTAGCAAATGGTAATTATTTACACGATGTGTTTTTTAAGTTACAATTTAATTCTCTCAAGCAATTCTAGTGGTCAGGTCTGTGGGTTGTCATGATGCCTTTTATTCCAAGAAAAAACTTGTATGTAAACAGATTAGTAGTGTTTAGGACATCGTCTATGAAGAACAATAAAAGCACTTGACACTAACTCACTGGCCCAGGTGGCAACATTTGAATTCATTTCACTGGGAGAAGGATTGAGACCTTGCACAGAAGAGTCGTGTGGCAGTCAGGCATTTTAGAGACCAACAGAACAGTAGTTAACATTGATACTTTCAGATACTTCTGCAGTATCGGCGTTTGAATTGGCTGTATTTTATGCCTTGGCTGCAGGCCTGGTAAAGGTATGTCTTTTACTTAAGTTGTCTAAATAACTGTGTCTCGCTGTTTCCAGTCCTTTATTTAAGTTGTCTAAATAACTGTGTCTCACTGTTTCCAGTATTTCTAATAGTTAGTGTTAATTAGATCTGGCAATGCACATACTGATGTACTGTTATTTACTTTAACATAACTGGTGAATTTTCCAGCATGATTACTTAAGAGATAATAATTCAATCATTAAAAATGCAAATTTTCCAGTGTCAGCATTTTTTTAGACAATGAAAAGATTGTTCTCATTTATTGCATTTTTCTATTTGGATTTTGAGTTTAACACATTTGCTGTCAATATCATAGTTCAGATTGTGTCACCTTATAAAACATTGGTACATGCTGGACTGATGTTTCAGGGGCAGTTATTGACTGGCTGGTAAAGTAGTAAAAATAAGTAAGAGACACTTCTGGTATTATTTATACCAGCTGCAGCTCACGATCAATAAATAAGCTTTGAAAGCAAATACGAGTCACTCGTAAATTTGTTGATCTAAATACTAAAATGCTAACACCTGCCTCCATTATCATGTGAGTCTTGAACATGGGGTATGATCTACTTGATTCAGCAAGAAGAGTATATGAATGTGCAATATTATGTACTCCTAAAGAACACAAAAAATGCATTTAAATCTGATATATTTTTTGATGGAAACACAGAACACTGTGTTTGAGTATTTAAATGCCCTTTGTGCTGCTTCAAGACAACTTTTTCCTCAGGTATTCTGCCCTTATGCCTCCTATCAGTTGGGGCAGAAATTATGAATATGACCTGCAGAAAGCCTGTGGAAATGCCTCTAACAGTGAACATTTAAAATCAGTAAGTGTTCTAATTGGTCATTTCATGGGAGTATGTAGTCAGTGTAATTAGACATTGTTTATATTAGCAGTGTATTGAGTAACATGAAAT
Source organism: Apaloderma vittatum (assembly GCF_000703405.1). Lineage (NCBI taxonomy): Eukaryota > Metazoa > Chordata > Aves > Trogoniformes > Trogonidae > Apaloderma > Apaloderma vittatum. The sequence continues at coordinate 12,036 of NW_009733709.1, forward strand.
GACTAGGTGATCCTTTCTGGCCTAATGTTATTAACTAAACAAAGTAAGTTAGACGCTTTATCACCGTTACATCGGATTAAAAATGACTGGAACTAATATATGTGCAGTTGACAAAATAACTAGCCTCCTTAGTTCCAATTAGTCCTCAATTAAATTGTATCAGCAGTGGTGTCAGGCTTACAGTTACACTAAATTGTCTTTGAATCTGTCTGATTCCTTTAGCTCTCCCTCTTGCCAGTAAGAAAGTTTCAGACATGAAAGTGTTAACAGCTTCTTTGAAATTACTCCTATTTAAGAAGAAAAATCATATTACTTTCTTAATCTTTCTAATTCTATTCTCATAAGATGATCTTGGATTTGTTCCTTTAGCACAGACTCTTTAGCGCAGTCCTGATTTCTGTATTAATGAATTGAGAAGATGACATCAGGCTCTTAGGTAAGTGCTATAAACTCAGTCATATGATTTTTATAGTAAGATATCATGTGTACAAAACCCCTGATATTTTGTCCTTTCTTACATCAATGTTTCTTTGAAAAGGAATAGTTGAATGTAATGTAGGTAGCACACAAAAGACCGTGTAGTAGTTTGTAATTTACCTTTTGATCATCACAAGAAAAATTTCTATTGGGAAATGAAAGCCAAACATAATTCACTAAAATTACACTGAATGCCCTCTAATCAATACAGATAAATCTAGAGTTTGTTGTTAAATCGATCCTCTCCTTTATAGAGATATACTGTCTTGATTGGTTTAGGGATAATTATTTCACAGGGAATTTTTATGATGATTAGTAGAAACGAGACAACAGTAAACTTGACTCGGAGCCATTGAATTACTGTGCTGAAGAGTGCGTTTGTCTCTTCTAGTTTGAAGCTTAGTGATATCAATACTGATTTATATCATTTCATGTGATGATGTTTTCCTGAGAGAAATGAAGTGAAGCTGATTTCATTTCAGAAATGAACAGCCTCTGTGTTTGTTTTTCTTTTATAAAATTGTCAGCTCTTGCCAATATAAATACTCACTGATGCAGACTTTCCCTTCCTGCTTTTATCACTTAGGCTGATTCCTTGACATATATCACGCTGAAAAAGTCCAGATAAACTTTGGAGAAATAAAAAAAAAAATGTTTAGACTAGAAAGACAAAGGTTGAACTAAAGAATTACTTTAAATGGTGTTACTGAACTATTTCTATACATTTAAAAATGCAATTTAAATATCAAGGCTGTAAAAAGTCAGGTTTTGTGCTTCAGTTTCCATTTGTAAATGAAAATCTTTGTAAGTCTGTATGATCTTAACAGACCACATACCATAAGTCAATAAAGAATTTAAAAACATAGAGGAAAAAGGAATGGAAGAGACAAAGAGAAGGATGAATTTCTATGGGTTAAATAGATGTAACTGTTTGCAGTACTCTATTGAAGCAAAACTGAATTGCAATACATAGAAAAATAGATTATGCTGCATTTTGGTTTACATGATAAAATAAGTATTGTATGTGTGAGTGAAAAAAAGATAGTAGATATAAAGCTTGAACTTTTGCATCATGTATTCCGTCATCTAAACTTTTCATTAGTAAGGATATGGTGAATTATGTAATTCAGATAACATCCCGACTAGAGTGTCTTTTAATGCAAGCAGTCTAATTGGCAGTAGTTACAATTCTGTGCGAAATGAAGTAATTCTCTAATGACTAACATAATAAAAAAGTGTTTGTTTTTCCTCCCTTAAATTATCATCAAAGCTTAATGTCTAATGCAAGGAATTCCTTTCATTTAACATCAATTTTTGTAGTATGTGCTTTTAAATGAGCGCTTGTTATTAATTCTAACACCTTTCCAAGGAACAAGGAAATAAAGTTTATAGTATTTATAAGAAGAAAGCATATTCTGTAATTGCTTATTAGCTGGCTGTTATAAAAGTGAAAATCTAGTTTAAATGATCATTCTAGAAATGTATAATTTACTGCAGTTACTATTGTTTGTAGCTTTCATTAGAAAATTGTACCAATACACTCAAGAAGCTGTTATGA
>NW_009733709.1:19070-35687 GCF_000703405.1 Apaloderma vittatum
ACCCTCTACATAAGCTCCTAGAGGCATAAACATTATTTATACCACTTTATTCTTATTTAACTGAGGGAAGTGCTAATAAATGCTCAAAATAAAGAGATTAGAAATGTGATTTAACACAGTTAGGGATGATGGTTGTTCATCAGAGATACCTATTATTATTTTTTTTTTTCCATTTTTCCTTGACATAGTTGCCTGAGAGACTGTTTTGGTAATGCTAGTTCAGAGAGGAGCAAATGCATGCACTAAGGACTTGGATGATTTTCTGCTATTCGAATTTTCTAGAGATTTTATTAAATAGCTCTGTACTGAGGACAAGCTGATTGCATTTCACAGCCTATTTCCCCATACTCCCTAAATGCTGATTTACCAAGAATGAGATGCATGTACACATACTCTGGAGCATGTGCTAAAGCTGTGCTAAACATCTTCCGTGTAACTTCCAGCTGGCAACATTTTGCTAGGAAGCCTGGTACTTAGAAATGATAAATAAATAAAACAAACAGAAACTTGTGTTATAGTAAGGAGACAATGAAACAGCTGCAGGGCATGGAGTAAATTCAGCTTGACTTGATGTGGACACAGTGGCTGGATTTTACCCAAGAGATATTAGCAAGATTCAGATTCCTAAGGGGAAGACTGTGGAGAGAGAAGAAGGGATCTCCTTGGGAGGTCTCTTAGCACATTTGGAAAAATAAATACAGAAACGATGAAAAATAATATTTAAGCAGCAAAATCAGCATACACTGTCCTCCTGTAGTATGTTGAAAAAACATGAACTTGTCTTGGGAAGAAAAATAATGAACAGAGCTTTGTTTTGTTTTGTTTTTTTTGGAGGGGAAATAGGAAGAAGACAGAGGGGGGCTGAAGCTTGGGAAGGCAAACTGTGACAACAACAGCCACCAAGTGAAGAGAAAGAAAGTGAAGGTAAAGAAAGCAAGAGCAAAGAGAGTGTATCAACTGTGCTTCTAAAGGGTGCTACTCATTAAAAGAAAAGAAAACCCCTCCAAACTTCTTTAATTATATTTGTAAGGGCAAAAGTAACACATAGCTCAAATGATTCTGTCATGAAAACATTTTCAGTTCAAGCAAAATGTGAGCAGTTCCTCATCACCAGTGGTGGTAACTACAAGTGGAATAACAAAAGCTACAGTAGGTGGAACATTTATATCTGTTTTTCTTTACCTTTCATGGGTGGGCTGCCTTTTACTTCTTCTTATAGTAGTGTACATTGATTGTTCTTTGCAGAACATATTATAGTCATAACCCACTAAAACCTGTATTATCAGTGTTCTCTTGGGTCTGTTTCCCATACAAGGCAGTTCTATACATTAAGGATGAACGCCCTGATGTATGTTTATACTTTAGGCACACACATTTCGAAACAATGACTTCAGAGCTCTGTAATGACCAGTGGCAGTGGAAACCCAGGATCAAATTTACAAACAATATACACGAGTAATGTGATACAACATATCATACAGGTAAATCAGATTCCAGTATGTTGATATTCTGTTACTCAACTGGTTGGTGGACTTTTCTGAGTTGGAAAGTCTTGTAGTTTATGAGAAAGTAAAATGGGGTCACATTAATCTGTACTCTCTTATGTTTTTGCTCAAATGCATAAAGGAGGCTATGCAAGAATTTCTGACATAACTGTCACTCTGACTTTGGCTTGACTGGGTTGTCATGATCAAATGACTTCACTGGCCTGGTATGCGCTCCTCTGCTTTTGACGTCCTTGATATCCCAGTTTATACACGTGCACACGCTGACTTCCTCCAGGACACCACAAGCCAGCCTGATAATTGCGCTGCTAAAGCTACCCGCTGTGTTAAAGGTCAGCAGAAGGCCTTAGCGGTGAAGTGGCACTTGCCGATCAAAATGCAAAATACTGAGGTGAAAGAAGTAAAACTCAACTATTATACGTTACAAAACTTGAGACATTCAAAGTCGAGTATATCATTCTCATGTTCCAATACTCAGAGAAGAATGTCACAGCATGACTCCATCCTTATGACAGAGACTGAAAGAAGAATGAAAAATAATGCAAAGTTATCTCCTTTTTGTTAAAATCTATTGTAATCTTGTGTTCTTCCTCTGTTATTGCACTGAAATAAAGACACTTTAATCCCAGGGTAGAACTGAGAGAAGCCCTGATCTAATAATTGCAAAACCTCCCGATCCGATATTTTAGAACTCAGAGTACTTGTCACTTATGAATATTCATACAGACCACTAAAAGAATTATACTCTGTCTGCAGTTACAGGCAGGAAAAGAACATGATAAATTCTGAAGAGACAGCAGTATTTTATGAAACACTTGTGAAATATTAAGGACATCCACAACAAAATTCTTGTAGGAAAATGGTTCAGGAAAGGCATACGGAACAGTGATAATACCATCATGGAAGAAATCTTTTAGAGATAAACAAAATACAGAAATTAATCTCAAGTCTTCAAAAGGTTTGGATTCTTCAAGATAACCTAATAATGTGTATGTTTCTCTTATATGAGGGAACATCCATGCTGGTGAGGTTAATACACTTGCATGCAAGAGGCTTATACAAACTTCGCAAAAGAAACTAGGAAAACAAGTTAAATAAAAATTTTATCTTGATGGAAAACAAGTTTTTATATGAAGAAGTTAACTCCTGAAAACCTACCAAAGGATTTACAGCTAAGGATAGTTAAAGAAGTGAAATAGTTTATATTTGTATGTGTCCCTTCCTTTACGATTAGGTAAACTGCAGAATTCCTCAATGGTAAAATATTAAATGTTTAAAAGGACTATTTCACAGTGCTTTCTGACAAGTTCACATGTATATATAATAAAGGCCTAATTTCATCCTAGAAAGAAATGGACTTATTCCAATGACAGATGCACAAACCCAAGCAGATACTCAGCAATTATGTTGGTTCAGAGGACTGACTTTCATCTGAAATGGGAGACTTCTTGAGTTCACTGTATTCTCTGATGAAATGAAAGTGGCCTTTTATGAGCTCTTCCATTGATAAACATCTTAAAATTAGCAGTAACATAGTGTTCAGATCTCTAAAATCAGGGAATGCTGGTAGTTTACCTGCTACCAAGCTGCTGCTGAAAAGAAGGCAGCCCTCTCTCCTCCCTCACCTCTCTTCCCATTTTTCCTTCTGTCTCCAACTCCTCCTGGCCGGACAGCTGTCCCTCACTTACAGCAGCTCTGGTGTTGCACTGGGTGATTTTTTTTTTACCTTCTCATTAACACATCAAAAACCCATGTAGCGATACAATGGCTTAGCTTCTGTAGTTTTGAAGAATTAAAGTTGTCTATGTTAAATTCTGGCAGGCTCCAGAGCCAGAAAAATTTTGTAAAGACCAGAACTTTGCAGTTATTTGTAGGGGGCCGGAGCTTTGTCTCTAGGCAATGTACAGGCATTAACTCATCTCTTGGCATCTCATGGGACTGTATTCAAAGACTGGAGCTCTTTTAAAAATTGTTGAACTTTTTTTCCGGCTTGAAGAGTCAAATTGCATAACAAAAATACTTATTGAGGTGTTGATTGTGTGTGACAAAACCAGACCAAATTATCAGAACAGTAGTTTCTTTTTAAAAATCTCTATGAAAAATGATTTCTGAAGTGGAAGACTAATGAAATATATTTAATGGCATCAAATCTATGATTTAAAACTCCCCTCTCATCAAAATCGGAAAGGCCAAAAAAAAGGTGACTCCAAACCTTTTTTTTTTCAGATGTTTTCACAAGTAAAACAGGCAAAGGATGGTGCAGATTATCAGTACTTCAGCTCTGGCCTCTGCCAAAGGGTCGCTGGAGCTGGTACACCTGCGTCTCCTCTACATACCCTTGCTTGCATCTATGAGGCACAAGAGCTGGAGCACTCTCAAGCTTTTCAGCTGACGGTGTTCCATGTTGTATGCATAATACTCTATTCTTTCACTGACTAAATGAGATTAGACTCCTGGTGACTACCATGCTGTCACTTGTCCCTGCTCCAGACCGGTCCCATTCAGTCCATGCAGCCTTTCTGACGGGTAGCTAGACCATCAGCAAGTGTAAATGTTTGCCCTCCTAACTGAGGCTACAGTCTAACTGCTGAGTTTTCTAGGCTTTTGCAGATGGTGAATGCAACTCGTCTTGCTCCCAGGTAAACACGTTAATCCTTAGAACAAAATTTAAAATATTCTACAGAGATAAAAAATAGCTGTAAAAGAAGAAATGTCATAAGTTTCATGCTTGACCAAGATAGTCCAGGTGTTTTGGAAGAAACTCTTCTTGGAAGTTTGCTGGGTGAGCTGGAGTGCGAGAGGAAATAGTTCTCTCCCCCACTGAACGTAACAGTTTCCATTTCTATGTACATACACTTTTACCTTTTGTTCCAGTCCCTGCTACTTATTATACTTGATAGTTTATTGTATTTCAGTATGTTTTCCATCTTCTGTCTGGGTCTCATTTCCACAGAACAACTTCTATATAAGGAATTTTATTTCCATCCTTCACCTGAAGATCTGGGATTGCCAAATGAATGCTTCTGATTATTTTCCCTGATCTTTCCTAAAAGTATCCATGCTGAGGTTGCTTTTATGTTGGCGTCTGCCAGATCCCATTCCCAGGACTTCAATTTTCCTGGTGCATCAGAGCTGAAGATGTTTAAAGACAGCAAAATCCACTTTTGGGGAGCCTACAAATGCTTTAGTCTATGTCAGAGAAGCGTGTCTTCAGGCACCAGGTGCTGAGAATCATACCTCATCTTGAGCTAAACCCATGAAAACTCAGCAAAATACATGCAGAATGAGATTCAGAGGGAGAAGTGAATAAGCTGTGTTTAGCTCAGAGGTTCTGGGCTCACATCTTTAGGCTTAATAATCTACTTATAGAGTAACTCTGTGTTCCAAAGCATGCCAACACTTCCTATAACATGTTGTGATTCTGCTACACTTTCAGCAAAGGTGGGCCGTTTGTTTAAAAATGACGTTTACTTTACCTTCTGCCTAAATTGTGGATAATGTTTTAATAAATGGTATTTTTTAGAAGAAATACATTATTTGATAAAATTATTACTCAAACTGAATTCTGTCAAATTGTCACAGTTGTTAGGTGCTTAAAAAGCTTCTGCTCCTCTATTATTAAGTGGTAAAAGATTATAATTTGATAAAAAAGGATATTAAAAGGACTGATTTTAAAAAGTACATTTCAATAGAATTCAGCATAAAAATTCAAAGCAAAATGTAAAAAAAATTATTTCCTTTATTATTTTAAATCTACACATTTAAAAATATTTCAGTGAACAAATGAATAGAATGTACATCACATGTACTACACACTCCTCAGATTCCAGCACTCTGTCATTCACTATAAGATAATTCAACAGTCCATATTTAAGTATTATGCTTCTTTACTACAATAGATTCAGCTTTTATACTGTAAACAATCTAAGTGCCAAGGAGGTTGGGGTAGTGGAAGTTAAGACTTAGTACTCTGCAAACCCTCTTAGTCAAGGACATTAGTTTTGGAGGCATATATAGCTCTATCCCTGGAAGAGCTCTTTTTGTGGTCATAAGTGCATAACTATGCTTTTCTAACTTGACTAAAAAGTATAGACCAGCTGATTTTTCCTGGACATGAATATAACCATAATGACAATCCTTTTTTAAGGCAAAGTAACATGAGAGTGAAAACTGCAGGAAGGTATTCTTTAACTTGTTCAGTTTAAAATAAACAAACAACAACTAGGGTACTGAGAAATATTTTGAAAACTGAAGAATAAAAAGCCTTGAAGGAATTTAAAAAATTAAGGACTTTAACTGCTAATGAAAGAAAATGTTGCCTAATTATTAAATCAGCAATATTGTCAATTGAATAGGGAATAAAAATGAAATAAATAATAAACTACCGAAAAGCAGAAACACAAAGAACAGCTTAGGAATGACTAAGAGAATATCAAAGATACCAATAATTTCTTCAATACTTGATAAAATCACAGAAACCAATAATAAAGTTATAGAAAGTTAGACCCTGAATATTTAGATTTGTTCCTGGTATGGTAAGATTCCTTCTATTAAACAAAAAACAAAACAAAACAAAGGCAAAGGTGTATATTGATCTGATCCTGAGGTGTCATCTCTTGTTCCAGGTGTTCACTGCATCCAGGACAGAATTAGTGACTCAGAGGATTTCTTTGTGCTTTCATTTGGCATTTGTCGTTTGTTCAAGAGGTAGGAAGGATTCTGCTAGATATTAGGAATAACTGATTAGGGGAGTGAGTTGTAACTCAGGCTGCTGCATCGTTACTACAACACTAGTTCCAGCACTGTTATCACAGAAACCTATTGCTACCATCACAGAAACATATCACTCTTCTTTGTTCACCCTGTGGGTGAGCTTACCACAGCAGACTCAAGTCAAAAGCATCATTTAACTCAAAGTATATATTGTTGAGCCAAGTAAAAGACAAATTTCAAGTAGCATTTCAGACTAAAACTGCAGCAGTGTCCTAAGAGTGAAATTTTGAGGGTATTGAGCCTATAGTTAGTAAATAGAAACGAAAAGTACCATTGCAAGATAGTCTAAAATGTGCTAATCATCAGCTGTCTGAAGCACTGTAGATTTAAATTTTGTAACAGAATAGGCAGCCTGAGGTCTTGATCTTATTTTAGGACATGTCAGTAGGTCAAGTACCATCACTGGAAAGCAAACGTAAGCTCAGGAGTATAAGCATCAGATGAAGACACATGTCAGAGTGTGTAACCCAGCCTAATTGAAGCGTGAAGAAACACTAATAGGTAAACCTGTGTGGTGCAATATTTTGTTGACCACAGTGTGCAGCCTGGTACCCGTACGAGGACCTTACACTGATGAAATTGTTGAGCAGGTTATCATTTCCAACACAACTCACTAAACATCTCGTCCTAGTGACATCACAGGAAACTGCATGAAGATTCATAAAAGTGCCATTGCTCTTTTTCAGGGAAATTATTTATTGCTTTCCAAGGTAAAATCAGTTTGACTACTGTGGAGGTGGGTAGGGGATTGATCAGCTGAGCATTTCATTATACTATAAAATAAAATAATATTCTAGAATGGGTAAAACATATTTGATGCTCCTGAAATGTTTTTGAGTTGTTTAAATGACTTGTTTTTTCTTGCCTTTCTAAATGAAAAACTGCATTTTAGAATTGCCAGATCACCTGAAATATCATAGAATCATAGAATCATAGAATCATAGAATTGTCAGGGTTGGAAGCAACCTTAAAGATCATCTAGTTCCAACTACCCTGCCGTGGGCAGGGACACCTAACACTAGATCAGGCTCCTCAGAGCCCCGTCCAGCCTGGCCTTAAAAACTTCCAGGGATGGGGCTTCCACCACCTCTCTGGGCAACCTGTGCCAGTGTCTCATCACCCTCATGGTTAAGAACTTCTTCCTAACATCCAATCTGAACCGATCCATCTCTAGCTTTAATCCATTCCCCCTAGTCCTATCACTACCCAACATCCTAAAAAGCCCCTCACCAGCTTTCTTGTGGGCCCTCTTAAGATACTGGAGGGCCACAATAAGGTCTCCTTGGAGCCTTCTTTTCTCCAGACTGAACAGCCCCAACTCTCTCAGTCTGTCTTCATAGGAGAGATGCTCCAGCCCTCTAATCATCCTCATGGCCCTTCCCTGGACACCCTCCAGCACGTCCATATTTTTCTTGTGCTGTGGGCTCCAGAACTGGATTCAGTACTCCAGGTGGGGCTGACAAGAGTGGAGTAGAGGAGGAGCATCACCTTCCTTGACCTGCTGGCCACGCACCTCTTGATGCAGCCCAGGACACGACTGGCTTTCTGGGCTGCAAGTGCATACTGGCTTCTCGTCCACCAGTGCCCCCAAGTCCTTTTCTTCAGGGCTGCTCTCAAGCCAGTCACTGCCCAGCCTATATTGGTGCTTGGGATTGCCCTGACCCAGATGGAGGACCTTGCACTTGGTGTTGTTGAATTTCATGAGACTGACCTGGGCCCACCTCTCCAGCCTGTCGAGGTCCCTCTGGATGGCGTCCCTACCCTACAGGGTGTCAGCTGCCCCACACAGCTTGGTGTCGTTGGCAAGCTTGCTGAGGGTGCACTCAATGCCACTGTCCATGTCACTGATGAAGATGTTAAACAAGACTGGTCCCAGTAATCCCTAAGGGACACCACTTGTCACTGGCTTCCACTTGGACATGGACCCATTGACAGTCACTCTTTGGGTGCGGTCGTCAAGCCAGCTTGGAGACCAGGATGTCATGCAGGACAGTGTCAAAGGCTTTGCTCAGGTCCAAGTAAATGACGTCCGTTGCTCTTCCCTTGTCTATTGATGTTGTGATCTTCTCATAGAAGGCCACCAGGTTTGTGGCCTTGGCAAAGCCCTGTTGATTGTACCCAATCACCTCTTCATTATTCTTCTGCCTCAGCAGTACCTCCATGAGGATCTGCTCCATAATCTTGCCAGGCACAGAAGTGAGATTGACATAAAGTCCCTGAAAAAAACTCAAACAATCCCTTCGCCTCAGAATTATCTGGTATTTATTGAATCGTATATTTTTTTAAAGTATTTGATTTACTTGAATTTTGTTTCTTTAAAAAAACGCAACACAAAACCAACTAAAAGTTCAAAATTAAAACTTAGAAGAACATGTTCTGGAAATTATAAAATTAGTTTATGTGAGTTTTTCCATTGTTTCCTCCTCCAGACCTACTCATCAAATTTCTCTCAAATTCATAAATCCCAACGTAGTATTTTAAAATTAATTTATTATTTTTGCCCATATCCTCATGTAATATCATCAGTTGCTAATCATCAAAATACCAGATTTGTACATGTAAAATAAGCGCTCATCTCTTTTTCCTTTTTTTTTTTTACAATAAATTTTCTGATTGTTTGCGTCTGTCTACTTGAAAACAATCTTAGATTTCTGGTTCCAGTCCGACTCTGATGCTGACTAGCTGTTGTTAATATTATTCTTTCTTTTTATTCTTGGCAAGTTGACCTTGAGGCAATTTCTGCATTATTTATATTAAATATATACTTTAGAGTGTATTATTGGAGTTTAACAAGTTCTCCTAAACAGTCACCACCCGCACAGAAAAACCTCTATCACCTTAGTGCAATCTTACAACTAAAGGTGGAGTTCTGACCTTAAAAAATTGTCTCTCTTTTTGGCTAAAGACAGTACTTTACTGTAAAGGAGTTCTTGCTTATTAATACAATCACAGGTCTGGTTTTAAAGTAGTATTTGTTTATGACTTGTTTATATCAAGGCTCTCTAAACTTTGCTTGCAATATACTCTGTCACAGTTTCACATAAAACCATCTGCCAGAAGGGATTGACATTAGTTATGAGAGAGAGTAGCAGCAGCTCTTTAGACATATAACTACTGTGCCATTTTGATGTAATTCAGTTTAAATTTCAAACATTTCTATTTAACATAATCAAGTGGTATGAAATCTTCTTTTAAAATGGCAAGTACACAGTACTAGCTCAATTGGCACTTAGCAACGGGTCCTTTTACAATATGCACAATAGCTTCCAGCAGGGAGTTTTTTAAGGACCATCCTTGGAGAGCACAAACTCACACACGTACAATCAGGAGACATCAAGGTTCTATCTCCATCTCCCCTTGAGATGTTATTTAGCTAATGCACAAATGTTACAGCTAAGCTGTTAGTCTGAAATATAGAACAAGCACTTGTGTGCAGGTACACATATTTCCTTTTTTTTTTTGTTTCAGGACATCTTCATATTATAATTTCACATATAGTAACACCTAGAAAGGTGTAACTTTGTGATTTTTACTCAATAGGTGGATTTCCACATTTAAATGCACTGGTGCAGTCAAGTGTCCGTGCTTGAATACTGTATTATATATTGGCAAAGCACCGTTGAGAGAACATACAGCTGCAGTCATTATTGGATATTCTCTGGTTAAAGTATTGCTGGAAAGATACAGCTCTATCGTAGGCTGCCACCAACAGTAAATACTGCTATGAGCATAGCTGTTTTACATCCAATGAAAAGAAAAGATCTGGCCCTGCAGCTAGCTTTCCTCGAGAGAGAGTCAAATCCTGGCAAACAAGCCCCTTGCCTCCACTGCAAACCTCCCATACTTATTGGTTGTCTTCCAAAAACTGTGCTGAACCATATAATAAGTTCAAATTTCATTAAGCCTGGGAGCAGAGGGAGTTTCTAGCATGCTGCTAAAATCATGGCATAATGTTCTGAACCAGATGATTGCATTATAATCTCATTCCAGTTGGGATCTTCTTTTCCTAATAGAAGGCTTTTAAATCCAAGATAGGAAAGTAAGAGGGACTCCGACACTGAAGTCTGCAACCGTGTAACTAAATACATTGCTCAGTCGTCATGCACATGGAAAAAGATGATGACATTGATATTACTGTAGTAATGTTGTCCTGGGTGTCAGACTTCAGTGTTGGCTTTATTTCTGTTCATACGGAAAGTTGCAACAGCAACATGGTAACATCATGGCAACAGCCCAGAATACTACCTCTGCCTGATGATAAATAGATTTTTTTAACTAATAAGAAACATGACCATTTATAAGATGCTGTGATGACAGGCTGATGGACAGATTGTTCAAGCTATTTTCTTCCAGTCAAATGCTTTTTAACGTAAGCACCTCAGAGTAAAATACAATAGAAGAAAGAAAGAGAAAATGGGCATATATATTTTTAGACAGTATGAACATATGTAAGAGCAGAATGTTCTTGTATACTTGGAACAACTAATTAGCAATGCAACAGGCTTTTTAAAAAGGTGTCTTTGCTAGTGTCTAACCATGAAATCCACGCAAAAGGCTGGAAATCCATGAAAGCAGAAAGAAGTTCTGTTTCATTTTTTAATATTTTCTTTTCAATCACAGAATAACGTACATATGAACTAATGAAAAGAATTTGTGGAATCAAGTTGGAGTTTTGCTGCTTGGTTAGAGGGGAAAAAAAGGATTTTCCCAGTCAAAACATTTGTTTAGACATGTTCTAATAACAGTGTTTTGATTTGTTCATTCTGAAATGACATTTCAAACTTAAATATACTTCTGTTTAATAAAGAAAACTTCAGAAATTCTCTAAATAAAACTGAATACTGAATTTTATATATTTTTTTAAAACCTGCAGAAGCCATTGAAATACATATTGTTTCAATTCTGGTCAAAGAATCAGTGATGTGCATGTCTCTGACTACAAGTACTGTTATCGGCTTCAGTTGGATTAGGACCCTCTCCTTAATCTGGTCTGTTAAAAATCCCTACGTTCTAAATCTGTATGATTTACACGCTGAATAACAATGCAAAAGACTTAAAAAAAATATTAAATAATTCCTAGCAAACTATCAGATGCTCTAGGGATTGGTGATCATCTAAAGCATTTCAGATTGGCCCATTCTGACTACTGAGGCACAAGAACAACTGACATTAGTGACAATTTTTTTTGTACGGCCACCTCAAGGCCCACAACAAAACTTGCTCTTCTTAAATCCCAAGGTCTGGTTGGAAATATAATGCTGGGCCATGAAGCCAATGTATTAGGTCCCCAGATTCACATGGTTATTACAGGGCCTTTATTTCAAAGATTGATGATGAGAGTGCACAGCGTCTCATGAGAAATGTTGGTGGTTGACAGTGGCTCACTGGCTACACCAGTTTGGGAGTGGTTATCTCTCCCCATAGATGTCATCTGTGTGGGCACACCAAAAAACAAGACTGACATGCTGTAGTGCAAGAGTAGAACATTATTCTTAAACTTCTGTGAAGTGTTTTCTTCTGACCACTCTGGTTGCCCAGGTAAAGTGGAACTGGTAAAGACTGCTGGAGAATTCACTTGCCCCAGGGACCAAGTGTGTCTTTGGGGTGTTTTAAAAGACATTTTTACTTCAAAATCCAAAGTGCAGCAGTCTACAAAAGCTGGTGAAAAGTAATAGATGGTCTTTTTTTTTTCTTTTACAGAATAATTTTATAATTTCAGCCAGTTAAAAAAATAAATAAAATAAAATAAATAAATAAAATAAATCTATTAGCTCCAAACTAATTCTTGGCTGTTCTACAACTAGAAAAGACCTAACTAATTTTAAACTGTTAAAAAAATCATCTGGGCAGACAAACCCACCCGCCAAGTTTTAGGTGGATAGGATCCAGAGTGGCTGAGAAATTAAATGTGAAAACTTCAGCTCTTACAGTTGAAATGCCAAACTGCAACAACAGAACCCTGATGCTATAATTTTTAAGAGAGCGAAGTGCTGTAATACCATACATAATTATTTCACTCATGAGCAAAAAGACTCATTACTCATAGCCCAACTTTAAGTAAGTTAAAAGGGTTATTTCTTCAGAAACATATGCCAATCATCTGATCAAACAAGATTATACTTTGCAGTTTTATGTCATCATTTTTTGGACTTGCTGCCTAGTGCAAATCGACAGATTTTGAAAGTCTGTTGGTTATAGCCTCAAGAGACACTTTGTAAACTTTTATTTATTTACATTAAATCCATTAGGGCAATAAAGGCCAAATAAAATTTATCCCACCCCATCTTTTTTTCTTCTTTATTTCTGTTTTTATCTTGGTTATATGCAGTACAGTACCTGGCAGAGTATCAAGGGCTAAAACTCAGCTTTCTCTGATGTTGGTGTACTAACAGCTTAAACAGCAGTTTTCCTGCCAATTTAAACTTTTACTTTTTAATGAAGAATTTAAACCAGAAAAGTTAAGCATTCCTTGGGTTTGCTCTTTAGTAGGAAGTAAGTTTGAATTGGCACTGTGATTGTTAAAGCTCTTCTTTAAAATCTTATTGAACCAAAACTAGAAATTCTGTTTAAATCTTTGTAGTCATCTAAGAACATAAACCAGCAAAAAAGCAATAAACAAAATTAAGAAAATCTAAACAAACATATTTTACAACTTGGATTTTCAAGAAACAAGCTCTTCTTTCATTTTTTATTTATTAATTTTAAGGTAAATCATTCAGGCCTAACTCATAAGAGAAATTCCCCCTTTGAGAGTGACCTCAAACCTCTCTCAAAATACACAGCAACATAAAATATACACAGAACATTTTGTTCTTGTACCTGCACCATCACAGAAAGATTATTTCCAGTCCCTGAAACAACATTTTAAACTTCTGGGGTTTTCAGTACATTTTATGTTGAGAAGCTCCAGAAGTTTTCCTTCGTTGTAATAGATCTCCATGAGCTGGTTCAGTTTACCACTCTCAGAAGTGGAAGAGGAGGCACGAGAGACTTTGAAATGTTCTGGAGCAACATGAAGAAACCTTCACTCCTCCTATATGCACTATGTTTTCTGTAAATGAGTTAGGGACAAATGACCAAATCAGTCTGCGGGGCAGGACCATCGTGCACAGTTGTGATCTTGAAACTGCTGTTCCTCATTGCAGACAACTCTGTGATTAATTCAGAGGCCTTTGCAAAAGCTGTGGTGTTATCCAGCCATAGATCACTTAGGGTGAGGCCTACTGCAAATGAGACAGCCTTCGACTGCCTTGAATAATAAAGAGCTTGGTCCAGCTGTTAATGAAAGAGGAGATGCCTGAGGCTGTACTTGAGACATTGGGTTTTGTCATTCCTGTTCGGTCCCCATGTGTTGCCTGATCTAGTCGAGAGGTGGCATCCCTGGTGGCAGGGAGGCTGGATTAAAATGATCTCTAAGGTCCCTTCCAGCCTAGGCCATTCTATGATTTATGATGATCTGCCAGACAAGAGCAGTTTTCCAGAAAATGATCTGCCTTGTCTGCAACAGGAGTTAGATATTACAGTACCTTGAGAACCCAACTGTCTAAGAACAAGGTTAGTTTCAAAGGCACTGAACTTTTCTTTCATTTCTTTGTGTTACAGGTGCTCTGTGCTTCAGAGAAGAAAGCATGCTTCATCAGATGACGAAGTGGGGATATGGTGACACTGAAGTCATGTCTGCAAGGTGGTTGGAGATCTTTGGGAACAAGGTTGAAGAAAAATGAGAAATATTATTAGATTATGCTATCTTTTCTAGAGTTTATGAAATATTTTTTTCTCTTTTCAGTGAGACTAGTGAAGATTTAACTGTGTTGTCAGTTGTCCCACACAACTTTTTGTAGTAAGACTTGCAGTTCATTAAAAAATAAAAACAGAACATCACTGGAACTGCAACATAACTGCAGCAACATCTGCGCTATCCTAGACCATCATGCATGCTTCCTTTAGAGCTTATTCTTCCCTGGAGCCATGGCTCATAAGTAACAATGATCACCTACTGTGATACATATATATTTTTAATTAAAACTGTGTTCAGGTGGATTTTCTGATCCTTTGTGTTATCAGATACTTCCTGCATTGAAATGGCTGTTTGGACAGGCTTCCAGAAACAAGCGTTATGTAGCACAAGGTACAGTTCCTCAAATTGGTTCTTTGAAGAAAATATAAATAAAGCTTTATGCAATGTATCTCCTCTCAATAGTTAGGAGGTCCTCCCCCCTTAAGATTCCCCATCCTACCAGGAGAACAAAGGGGTGGTCTTTTTCACAGGAACAACATAGCAATTTTATTTTTCAGGAATGAGCACCAAGCAAAATCATCACCCTTAACAATGATACTGAAGGCCCCAAACTATGATGGTGCCCTTGAAGAACATAGCTGTACCTTAGATCTCTGAGACCTATATGAATATGCCATCAGATATCATCAGATATCCATCCTATTTTGGTTGAAAAAGACCATTTCAGCAAACATAGGCAGAAATGTATAGCCACTCTACAAAGTACTGCTTCATTGCTTAAGTCCTGCACTGAAATTTCACTTTACCTATTGATGAATTAAGCACAAGGCTCATCATATTATGTGGGCTATGAACTTGATGCTCAAAACCAAGGTAAACAGTGCAAGAAAGGAATGACATATTTGCTGAAACACTTTTGTCAGACAAACCCAGGTAATATACATTACAGATTTATGCCACAAGAAGTTAACTATTGTGTACTTGTCATCACTACAGAAAAGGAAAAAAAACCAATTAAAATATTCCTGTATTAAAATTAATTCATCACTGTGTAGTTTTCTAAACATAATAACATCTCCAACCTTCCAAGATAAGCATGTCTCCAAAATGTCTTCTCTCCTGAAATCTCCATGTGCATCTAATATTTTTCTAAAGTCTGGTGCTGAAAGACAAAAGAGAATTCAGCTATCATTTGAGGATTCATTCCCTTCATCTGCATCTTTTCTCATCATGAGCTGCACTGACATATTTGGTTAGCTTGGCTGATCCCTCCTTAATCCATGGGAAAACTAGGCTTGGCCAACCTTTCGTTTCACTGTAGTTTGTTTCCTCTTCCTTTTCCATGCTGGCTCAACTTTCCTGGCTGACATGTTAAATAATCTGGAAGAGCCTGTGTTAGTTCAGCACGTATGTGCATGGGAGGGAAGAAAAGGGACGAGAAGGTAGTGGTAAACCATCCACAAATGCTGTTTCCTGTGGCTATAGATCTACAAAGCAAGTGGCTTATGCAATAGATGCCTTTGTATTTCCTCATGTAGATGATTTGGTAGCACAAGACTAAACCCTGACTGCAGACACATGGCTCCAGAGACATTTGCTCAGTTTATGGGGTGAGGGAAAAAAGCAGAATGTATATTTCAGAACATATTAGATATTTCTGAAAAACTTGATGGTACATATACTCTATATTTAGTACATGCATTATGCCTTAAAGTATTCATGCATGGATATTTACTTTTATTATTTATAGACCCGTTACAACACCAAGCCCACTTCCAGACATCAAGAACAAACCTATATTTCACAGCTATTTTTACAACTTACAGTAAATCTTGTAGATGGTGTGAGTACTGTGAAAGTTATCTGACCTTGAGCAAGAAGAAAACCCCACAGGAAGACTTCTATCTCAGAAAGGATCAAGGTTTGCTTGAAAATAGTTGCTTATTTGCAGCCAGAGACAGTTTGGATCTACCTTAAGCTCCTTTATAAAATGAAAGAACATGCATGCTTAACTCAAAAATCTCAAAGCCAAAAGTACTTTATTTCACAGTGGACTGAGCAAGGTATGGGACTGGCAGTTTTTGGAAAAAGCTTCATCATGGGTCTTCAAGAAATGTCCACAACAATGTTAAGCATCCGACTGAAAGACCAATATCAGAAAAAACACCAGTGCTGTGTTCTGCAGCTTGTACCGTACCATATGCTCACAGTGCCCAACTAGAAACTAGAAGACTAGGTCAGTAAAAAAGAAACCAGTTAGGAGTACCAGAAGCTAATATATGTTAAAATTGGAATAAAACACCACAACCATCTATCATATTCAGTCCACATAAACCAAGAAAATTTCTGAAGGCTATCTATATGGTGTCAATGTCTAATGCAAAGATTAAAGAGTGTCGTGGGTTACGGCTGGGGGGGGCACTAACACAGACAGACGCTCTCTAGCCCCCTCTTCCCTCCCCCAAAGGGGAAGGAAAAGGGAATAAGGCAGAGAGACTTACAGATTAGAGAAGAAAAACTAGAACAGCTTTAATGAAACAATAATAGAAATAATAGTGGAATGATAAAAGTAAAGAACTATATACTACTATAGATAGTAGC
>NW_009733710.1:0-443 GCF_000703405.1 Apaloderma vittatum
TAGCACCAGATAAAATTCAAATAGAAGCTCCATGGAAGTATTTAGGGTGAAAATTAACCTATGCATTAGTTTCTCCACAGAAATTAACTTTGAATTGGTGTACTTTGTACCTTAAATGATTTGCAGAAATTATTGGGAACAATTAATTGGATTCGTCCTTCTTTGGACATTACTACTGAAGAATTACCTCTTTTTGACTTGTTAAGGGGAGACTTTGATCTGAGTTCTGAAAGGAAATTAACACCTGAAGCAAAGCTTGCCTTAGAAAAGGTACTCAATAAGATACAAACAAATTTTGCTCATCGGTATAATCCAAATTAAGGGGATTTATAATTAATGCTCAATTCCAGCCCTATGCCATCTTGGGGCAATGGGATCGTGGAAAGCTTTATATACTTGAATGGGTTTTTTAGCCTCACACGTCTCCTAAATCAATTTGGAGC
>NW_009733711.1:0-1003 GCF_000703405.1 Apaloderma vittatum
ATAGATCTAAGGAAACGCATTTCAAAAGGAACTTCAAACAGTCGAAATGACTTTTTTACTGGAATTATATCAACCTACCACCTTCTGGTGAAATAACTAACTCCTCACATTTGGATTCCTCTCCTCTGCTCCCATGGGCTGGGTGGTTGTAATTTGCTCAAGGTATTCCTGGCTCGATCCACATTCTTTCCTGTCCAGAGTCCTGCCTCAGAGCACCAAGGCCTGGGAGACCTTGCTGGTGAAATCTGGGGCACAGAGGCCAGGGGCTATCTCACATCTGTCTACATCTACTCTTACGGAATTAAGATTGGGCTTGTAATAGTGATACTTTAATTCTTCCTGAAGGAGCAACAGTTCATCTTGGTGCCCTTCAATTGCCTTCTGAGTTTCCACTGAGCGTTGATATGAACCATTGCTGTGTTTTGTGGGGTTAAGGCACCTTCGCCTAAACTTTAGTTCTAACTGCAAGGCAACCATCTTGGCTAAAACATTACCAGAGTGCTTAGGCCTCAAAAACCAACCATTCTCACAGGATTTGACATAGGGTAAATATATAAAATTACTTAATTGCCTTCACAGAACTGTTCACCTATCGGAACATTAAAAAAGTTTCCAGGACAATGTGCAGCTGGTGTGTATGGAATTCTCCCCAGAACGAACTTATGGGTCGGTATCATCAAGGAAGCTTGATTGTTCTGTCCCTAAGAGAAAATCCCACAGAGCATGGAACGTTGTGGAAACACTGTGGTCAAGCTCTGTAAATACAAAGGAACCTGGAGATGTAAAGGAGCCAGCTGTCTGGATTTTTACTATCCTGTGCCAAGTGTCTGACATCTTTTGATAGATGTCATCCTTGGGTGAACTATCCTCATTATAATCTTATTATAATACCAAAACACACCTCCATCCCAAACGCTACCCACCTCCAAGGTGCGAGCACCCCTCACTGAGCTTGCACACTGAATTTTTCTAGTCTATACCTTTAAACACGAAGCGAGGAAAC
>NW_009733711.1:1402-2222 GCF_000703405.1 Apaloderma vittatum
CGGGAGCCCCCTTCCAATAAAGACTAGACACTCTTGGACCTATACCAGTACTGACTGGGAGTAAACTGGACCACTGTGTGCCTCTCCCAGTACAGGCTGAGATCCCTAGCAATACAAACTTCATGTTCCTAGACCCTTCCCAGGAAATTGGCACCTCGCTTTTGCAAAAGAAATTGTCGCCTCTTGTTTACAACAGGAACTGGTGCCCCTTCTTTTAATGCAACAAATAGTTTGGGTTAGAAGGGACCTAAAAGAGCATCTAGGCCAACCCTCTGGCCATGGGCAGGGACATCTCTCACTAGTTCATGTAGCTCAAAGTTTATAACCTTAGATACTTCCAGAGATGAGGCATCCACTTGTCTGGGCAACCTGTTTCAGTCTCTTATTACGCTCATCATAATATATGTTCTTGTTTTATCCAATCTCAATAAACACTTTGAAATGTAACCCCTTGTTCTGCCACTATTGTATCAATAAAGGATCAGAGATCTTTTTAAGAGTTAACGTCCCACATGTCAAAATATATTGGGGAAAACAAAGTAAACATCTTATTAAAAAATTACAGAAAATAAAAAAAGAAAAAAAAGGTTTATTTCGAGATATACAAAACACCTATTCTCTCATTTCTCCATATTCTTTCTCTTCTTCCACACCTCTGATGTACAAAACATTATTGCACCTTATCAAAACTTCACCCAGCTGTCCAAACAATGCAAAGTCTCACTTCATCTCTCTTGGACTATGACCACTATGGTTTCATCTGCAAACACCTTAGAGATTGCTGAGACATCTCCAAAGATGAGCTTTAGAGGCCTCAAGC
>NW_009733711.1:2430-2979 GCF_000703405.1 Apaloderma vittatum
AGCGGGGTGGATGACTACAGCCTGCAGGAAAAGAGGCACAGGAGATGTGACACCGTAGGTCAGCCTGAGGTGGAGATGACAGAGGGATGTGGAAAAGCTGAAAGCCCGTGACAGAATCAACATTTTCAGGACTTGTTGTCTTCCACTGATGCCTGAGGAGACAACAGATCCTTCCAGCACTGGGGCCTCATTGCCTCCTTGTCCAAATTTAGGATTCTGGGAGGTGTAAGACCACAGCCTTGCCCTTGGATCTGCACATCTCCACACCCAGGAAGAGTCCTGAGGAATCAGAGAGGGACAGTATCCAACTTCTCAGGAGCTTGGACTTCAGGCTTGGTCCTTTGGATTCACAAAACACATTCAGGTTTATTCATCCTCACAGGACTTCACTTTGATATTCCTGACCTGTCATCTCTGCATCCAGGTTTCTGCTCTAACTGGATGCTGGGGATGCTTTCTCAGTAGTGTCCCTCAGTGGGACTCATTAACAGTCAAGAAACTGTGGAGTTTGAATCTGAATTGGACTTGCTAAGTGGTTTCCTCAACATT
>NW_009733712.1:0-5603 GCF_000703405.1 Apaloderma vittatum
GGGAGATAAGCCTTAATGCTCAAGCACCATTGCTGGCAGGCACATAAAGTCTAGATACATTTTTTTCTGTTCCAGTCACAAAATGAGTGGACATAGTTCAAAGTACTAACTCTTTTGAGAGGTTCATATTAATTAGTTCATATATTACCTTAGAAAACCTGACCATATTAGCCTGTTGTTCAGCCTCTAACTGGGACTTGGCGAGCTGCAACTGCTCCTTCAGTTTATCAATCTCATCCTGCAATTTGTCTGTCTTTGCTTTCCTGTTCTGTTCTGTTTGAAAGAAACACAGATTTTAAAAACGTTTGTTGTAATTTCTGGAAATGTGATATCGCAAATGTGTTTCTATCGCATTTCAGAAACATCTTCATGAAGTGTGACTCTCACAGACCATTTCCCTTTCCACTACCATGACTTTCCAAAGATGCTTTTAATACATACGTCCTCTGGACTGCTAACATTACCCTCAAAAACTGAAAAATATGGATATTACTTCACATGTGAAATAGTTAATGAAATATTGCCAAGAAAAGCTATTACTTAATCTAACTTCAAAGGCATCTAAGCAACACAAGCTCAAAAAAGGACATACATATGACAACGTGAACCTTGATTACTCCATTGTGTTAGGTTTAATTTATGTGGAATAACTTAAGGAGTCCATCTGCAGTACAACTCATTATTTATCTGGAATGAGTCAGATGAAATGTCACTGTAATAAAACACATTAATATGTGCAAAAATTATAAGCATCTTTAATCTTGAAAGATTTTATTAATTTACCAAGGATTTACTAGCCCATCATCCAGGAATCTGAGCACACTGCAGAATACTATTTCAGAAGTGACTGCATGGAGTATTTCCCTTGTACAGTCATTTCAGACTAGTTCTTTATAAGATAATTAGTTCAACTTGTTCTGCAACATCTTCCACCATTATTTTTATCAAGTGTAAAGTGCACAAGCACTTCTTTCTTCTGCAAATATCTTAACACTTCCTCAGGCACTTTCTCAGGCCCCTCTCACTGTTCCTGCTGGTTTATTCTTCCTGACAAGCTACAGCTCAGACCTCAGTAGGTTCTTCCAACTCTCCTCAAATACTCTTTCTTCCTGATTCCTTTCCAACCACTGCTATTTGTCAGTACTTGTTGATCCTGAGCAACAAATCATAAGCATAGAGCCTAACAGGAAGGAAAGAATTTAAAGATAAATGAAGCAAACTTTGAGAGCAATGTTTTCTAAACTAAACATTTTCCAACAAAAAGAGCCAAAAGTATATGAATTAGAGGTACAGCAGCCACTATTATCATAGATAGATGAATTCAGATTATTCTTGACAGTTTCTTTCTCTGACTACACTTCACAGTCAGTTTAGTTCAGGAAAGCCTCATCCTATTCAAACTGATTTCAGGTGTGTTGGATTATTTCTGCACTGATAATTCATATATATTGACAACATTTATTTTCCTTTGGGCAACTTGTTCGTTTTATCCACACCTTCATAACAGACACGCCCAAAGAGAAACTGTGCTCTGAACTCTGCTGCTGACTGAAGCACTCAATGGAAATGCTAACTTGAAAAGGTGCTGCGAATTCAGCATATAACTTTTCGTTCCCTGTTTTTCAGAGGTTGAAACATACGTCGCCCAGTACATTCTGCCAGTCAGTGTTGCTTGTGTTCAAACAAATGTGTATCTGCCACTTAAAAACGGAACGTGAAAATCATTCTTCATAATTGCACAAATGCATGCTCTGCACATCCTCACTATATTTACACTTTTCTAGACTTTTTTTTTTTTTTCAATAACATTGAGGTACATACCAATCTGAGATTCTTCCGGATGACGCCTTTGTATATGACTTTGTAAAAAGGAATAACTCATAAAAGCCTTTTCACAAAACCGACACTACGAAAAAGAGAAAAAATGTTTTAGTTATTATCAGTAACATCTGTTAGGTAAGCACAGTAGTTAAGGCTATTACACTTTGTCCATGTGTCAAAAGTAGGTAACTTCAATAAAATACCATTTCTCAAGAATTACTAAAATTCTCACAATGCCAAGTTTCTGTAAAGTTATTAATATATTTGTATTATTTAATGTCTCTGTGTGATGCTCACAGGCAAGAATCCTATTGTGCTAGCACTGTACAAACTCTAAATAAAAGAGACTCTGACCAAGTAAGTTTAAATTCAGATACAAACCACAGATAAGAAATTAATACCGGTAGGTAGAGAAGTATAAGGAAAAAGTAAGACAACATATTCAGCAAAATACATACTGATTTCAGACAACTAGCAGCTCAGGTACACCTAAGACTCTTGCATCACAGCAAAAAAGAGCAAGACATAGTCAGGGGGAAAAAAAAAAAAAAAGATGTGTTTGAATACAGATAAGTGAGTTGTAAGATGACAATACTAGAAGGACCATAGATATGTAAGAAGGTCAGACATTTCAACCCAAATAAGGTAACAATATACACTTTTGCAAGGACAGGTACATATCTACATTAGCATGCTACCCAGCATCTTTCACTGTTTAAATTACTGTTCCTATAATTTACTTACTACTTTTTTAATTTCAATTTTGAGTTATATTTTAAGTCAAATGTGGACTGACTAAACAGATTTGAGACCTGGTCACCATAATCAAATTTCCAGATTTTTATCTGATATTTAAAATACTGCCACTGACGGGTCAGGTAGGCTATTACATATTGGTACCTTTCTGTAAACACTAAAGCCGTGAATTATTAAGACAAATTTTGTTGGACAAATGCAAAAGAAGTGCTAATACAAAAGCAGAGCAGAGTTATAGCATGGTAGCAAAGCATTGCTGCTAAGCAAGAGGGAGCTCTGAGAGTAACAGATTGCACATGATTTACGGGATGAAATTGGCTGTGAAATATTGTTATCCATTCAAGCATGAACTTCATGTCAGTTTGACTTGCTGGCTGTGAAAGAAATCTCTTACTACAAGAGGCAGGAGTAACAGAGGGAATATTTAGGTTTTGAATTATGTAACATTGTTCTTGAAACTATTTTTCCACAGTGTTAGACACAAGGTGCACTTTATGCCTACATTGTTGCATAAGAACTTAAATCTGTATTACTCAAATCAAGGTAGTGACCAGCTAGTCTTAAATTCATGACTTGTAGGTGCCAGTACCCTTTTATAGTAGTATTTCATGTCTGAGCTTACACTGGTGGTGGGCTAAAGGTACTAAACATGAATTCCAAAGCATGACTACATTAGATATAAAGTGTGCCTCCACTAAAAAAGGGCAAATACCTATTTCTAGGCTTCTTTGCTAAACAGCCAAGACTTTAAGGGGATGAAGCCTGAACTACCTTTTCAAGAACACCAAAAAGACCCTTATTAGTTGGCACTGCTGACCAGCCAAGATCATGGCACAGGTGAATAATACACACTTATTGTTTACTGACCACACTGCTGCCCTGCATTCACAAACCCTAGGAAGATTTTAATTTATCTCTGGCATTCATATTCAGAATCCTGAAAACTGCATGAACTGTTCAACATCACTCTCTGAACCCACCTTTCCCATGTGAACCTAAATATCTTGTAGAGACCTGAATTTACTAACAGAGAGGGAAAAAGAGAGGGGAAAGCAGATATTTACTTTATATGAATTTAAACCGAAAATGTGAAATAACTTTCTACCTCTGCCTTATTGGAAAAGACACTGAACGACAGGTTAGTGATGAGTTAAGTTTACTACCATGCTCTTCAGCTTCCATCAAGACAGTAGTAACTTACAAATATTTCAGGAAAACTTGGTAATATTTAACTGGCAATCGCTGTATGAGAATTACTTATGTTTACACATTAAATTAAGCATGCAATCAGTTTTCTTTTGCATCACAGGACAGGACAGATAAACTGCTCTGTAAATTCCATAAATGCCTTTCAAAATGATAGAACATCAGCAGCTTGCCCTTAAGACTAACACTCAAATAAATGCATTGAGACAAGGTTACCATAAAGTCTACTACGTGTATAGCTCTACTCTTGAGGCAAAAGTATCTTTTCCCTTACAGAAAACACTTGAGCCAACTTAGCTGATGTATTAAAAAACTTAAAATTTGGCAGCCTACTAAAACTGGCACTATACTGTGGGATAAGATTGTATGTACTATAAGAAAACAAGCAAATATTCCATTAAGGAGAATTTCAACAATCAGGACTGGTAGTATCCCAAGAAGTAAAAAGAACACCACCAACAACCAACTGCAACTTTAAAAATACAGACACAAAGAGTGAGCCTGAACCCACAACAAGCCTATGTCCAGTGTACTCTTTAGACTTTAAACTACATTTGAAGCTGCAGTCTGCATTGTTGAAACCTGTTGGAAAACACTGAGGCTGAAAATTATTTAAATTAAACTATTACACCCAGAACACAAAAACCCCTCTACAAAAACTACAGTGTCATGACACAGAGAGTCAGAACAGCAATGTATTAAGGCTCTTAGGGCAGAACCTTAAGGAACAGACTGCTGTGGAATTAGGGATGAGCTTGCCCCACTAGGGCTCTTTACAGTCATGCCTGAGTCACTTCTGACTCACACACACAAGCAGAAACTTTGTGCCTGGAGAACACTGCTACAGGAAAGGAACAACTTGCAGGCAAGCAGGTTGCTTCTTAGCCCCAGTTCTGATGCCCTGGGTGTTTTCTGATCATGTAGTTGATAGACCAGGAAAGACAGCTACAAAAAAGTAGTAACACTTTGATCGCAGGTTTTGTATGTGTTTATCTGACACTGCAGATCCATCAAAAGCGAACCTAGGAACAAAGAGCACTTGTGAGTAAAAAGAGTATTTGTCAAAGATGATGCAGTGCTCTCCCAAACATCTGTGACACCAGCCAAACATCTGTGAAACACAGATGGGAAGAGAATCATAGAATCATAGAAACATCAAGGTTGGAAAGGATCTTAAGATCCTCAAGTCCAACCCACAGCCCTACACTACCCTAACACTAAATCAACTCCTGAAGTGGCACATCCAACCATTTCTTAAACGTGGCCAGGGATGGTGACTCCACCACCTCCCTCAGCAACCCATTCCAATGCTTCACCACCCTTTCGGGGAAGAAGTTTTTCCTAACACCCAATCTAAACTTCCCCTGGCGCAACTTGAACTTGTTCCCTCTTGTCCTGTCGCTATTCACTAGGGAGAAGAGGCCAACACCCGTCTCACTACAGCTGCCTTTCAGGTAGTTGTAGGGAGCGATAAGGTCTCCCCTCAGCTTCCTCTTCTGCAGGTTGAACAGCCCCAGCTCCTTAAGCCTCTCGGGAGGCTTAGGGACCCTCTAGTCCCCTAATCATTCCAGTTGCCCTTCTCTATACCTTCTCCAGCACCTCGATGACCACCTGCATGCAATATTCTCCCTCTTCGCAGGTTGGCGGGTCCCTGCAGGTCACCTCGCAAGCAGCTGTGCCCCAGCAGAGCGGGCCAAGGCCCCCCCCCCTCACCTGGTGGTAGCTGGCTCGGGCCTCCAGCATCATCTGCTGGGTGCTGATCATCTTCCTCCTCCGCCGGCACTCCTCCTTCAGCCCCTTGATCTCCTGCATCCGCTGGA
>NW_009733713.1:0-4132 GCF_000703405.1 Apaloderma vittatum
TTATTATTTATATATTTAATATTGAGGGAATCATGTGGCTATAATTTGAAATACAATTCCCAAAAACATTGTGGAGTCATCTCTAGTTATATGGGGTCAAAATCACTCTGGGTGAATTCTCTTTTATAAAAGCAGTAGTGTTTGAGCAGGAATCATTATGAGCCAGACTATTATGAATATTATGAGGAGTATGATTAAAGGATATGGAACCTCCTGTCTCCTTGCTGATCGAGCAGATTTGAGTGTTTCAGTGTATTTGATGACAAACAAGGCTGATTATTCCCACACACCAACAGCCATGTTTTAAATGTCACTCCCTGTATTCACCCTGCCCACATTTTGCTGATTTGTTTTCTAATGTGCACTGTCATACCCATTTTTTCTGCAGAATTTGGCAGCATCAGTCAGCATGAGCTTTACCACAGATTCTGCCACATGACTCAAGACTTGTCTACTTAATACTGTCCTAATACAGGTAAATGTGTGGTTCAAGGGTGTCCTCTAGTCTCAGATGCGTTGAGGTACCCTCAGAGGTACCCTGTGGCTGTACCGAATGGCAGTGCTCACTGCTGCAACGTTACACAAACGCTGGCTGCCTCCACACACTGCTGTAAGCGAAGCTTTACTTCTGTCCCTTTTGGCTGCAAAACATAGTGTTTAAAACATTTGAAACATGGAGTACAGCTGTCAATGGTGGCTCTGCAATGGCCTTCAACCCTTCACAACGCCGTAGTCCCACTGTCCTGTGGGTCTGGTAGCTACAAAAAATACTTTTTCCCCATGAAAGCAAATTGGCCAGGAACTTTGGTGGAGGAGGAATGTCTCTGTCCTTTCCCAGTCCATCTCTTCCCTCCCATTACCACCGCAGTTCTTGCCACCACCAAGACCTTATCAACCAGCACAGGCAAGGACTCAGTTGCCTGGTGCCCCTGGCTGGCAGAAAGCTCCAGAAGAGGGTGGAGAATCAGTCTCATTTGGAAACCCTGGGCTGCTGTGGCAGCTCCAGCTGCAGCTCAGCCAGTGCCTCTCTCTCTGCCTGTCCCTGCCAGCACCGAGGATGTGGTGTGGTAGTCCCCGTGTGGCTGCAGCTTCACCCGTCCCTCACATCCACAGCACCTTCATGCCTGTCTCCGCTGCCTCCAGTGCCAGGAGTAGGCAGGAGCCCTTCTTGCCCTGATGAGGAGGCCTCAGGTCCATCGGCTTTTTGCTGCCCTAAAGCCTACCTGTGAGTGCTGGAGTGAGGGGTGGTTATTGGCTGAGGTGCCCTCCCAGATGTAGAGGTAGATAATATTCTTCCTGGCATCAGAGGCTGCTGCAAAGGAGATGGAGAAGTGGCCCTCGGCAGGGCTGCTTTCACACCCTGCAAACCCCTGATGGGGTGTAAAGGTGGTGCTAACACCTAACCTTGGTGTTCCCCCGGCCATGCCGCCTTGTCAGTGACACCCTGGGTGACTCCGCTTCGCTGCCATTCACAACCCATCTGGGACCTTTTCCCTGGCTGCTGCCTTGTATTAGCTGATGGGCTGAAGACAATGCTGCATCTGCATCGCTCTTGTAGCTTTTCCTGAGTAAAGCTGGGACCGGTTTATTACTACATGCCCGAGGCTGCCACGGAAGAGCTGTGGAGCTGCCATCTCCTAAAAAAATCTTGCCTTCATCTGGCCCTGGAGCCTTGCTTGGTTGCAGGCCTTGGGCTGGTAGTGTTCATCACAGTCAAGGTTTCATGGGCATTGCAGTGATATCAGAAAAATACTCTGCCACAGCTAAATTTCCCTTAGAGATCCCTGATTTATGTATGGACGGGCCAATTTACTTCATGTTGCAGCTCAAGGAGCAAATTATACTAAGAGGGAAGCTGAGTGTAAAGCAGCATATTTCCAATAAATGTGAATTCCACCTGTGAATTTCCGTGAAAGGCGAATTTCAATGTGAATTTATGTGAAAAGTGGCAGTGTAATCTTATCAATGAAAAACTAACTTTGTGCTCTGGCTCCCCTATACAGCTTCATGTGACCTGCTGGTCTTTTGCCTTTTGCTTAAGGTACTTTTTGTCACATGGGGAAGGATATGTGTATTAAGGGCACATGGTTATTTCTGGGA
Organism: Apaloderma vittatum; assembly: GCF_000703405.1. Classification (NCBI taxonomy): domain Eukaryota; kingdom Metazoa; phylum Chordata; class Aves; order Trogoniformes; family Trogonidae; genus Apaloderma; species Apaloderma vittatum. The sequence continues at coordinate 2,101 of NW_009733713.1, forward strand.
CCATTTGAATGTCATTCACTGTAAAAACACTGAGGTGAACTTGCACCTGAAACCATTCCTACCGGTGTTCAGTCAAGTTGAAAATAGGGCACACAGGTGTGCATTTAAAGAAGATTTGTGAGTGTTTTGTATTTAGGCTTGCACTGGAAACTATAACTTGGATTTCTTGTTTTCACACTGAAAAGTTTCTGAAGAAAGAATATGGACTGATTTTTTTAAAAAGCAGCAACAATGGTAGGCAGAGTGAAGAGTTTTTGAAAGAAATCTAAGGTACACAAATTTTAGTATGTTCATGTCTAAAACAAGCTTGTTGATGTTAACATAGTTACTTTTCTGCATACTTGAAAAATAAAATTAAGCCTTTTATTTATTTTTTTAAAAAACATTTCTATGTGATGAACAGAAAAGCCTAGAAACATCGACCTGAAAAATAATCATCAACTAATGGGAACAAAAGACCTTGTTGGCTCTTCACAGGTGCTCAGAATCCATCAGCTGCCTCTGGGTCCTCTCTCGCAGCGCACATTCCTGATGCCCAAGAGTTCACACTGTTTAGACACCTAACCAAAAACTACTGCAGGATTGTCAAAAGAGCCAAAGTGATCTAGGAAGCAGAGTTATTCTATTTGAGCTGAAGCCTGTAACCCTAAATAAATAATAATAATTAAAAAATTTAAACTATTTCCCAAGAAATGTAAATGCAGGCACCTGTTTTTGAAAAAAAATATCTGTCCATGTAATTGCGGAAGCTGACTCATGGGCTTTGCTTTTGCCACCTAAACCGATTAACAGGAGAAGACACCTGGTTAAGCTGGGGCTCTGGCTTCCTGACTAGCAGGGTTATTTTTGATCCACGGCCTCTGGTATTTGGATTATTTGCTTTCCCCTCTCTTAATCTCTGTGGGGAAACTTTCCCTCACTACTTAAATATTAAATCCTCGCCATACTGGAATGTCGCAGTGTACTGCATACAAACAGAGATGTAAGGGCTTGGTATGTTCAGTGCAAAGCAATTTTGAGTTTCAACTCAGAAGGCCGTTGTTCATTTGCTCTGAGAACACATGCATGTCTTTGCTGAGAATTTGGCATGTATTTGAGCACCAAGGATCCAATAACTACTGACACACATCAGAGTCCTTTAGGCATGTGGACGGCAGCAATAGTTTCCATTTTCTGGCAGCAGTGTCAAGACAAAGGGCAACAGCGATCACAAGACAACAAAGGTTCTGCAATTTTGATGTTTACAGTTTCTGGCTCCTTTAAAGCCTGTGAGAGGGTAGTGGTCAATGGCTCGATGTCCACATGGAGATGGGTGACAAGTGGTGGCCCTGAGGGGTCCCTACTGGAACCAGTGCTGTTTAGTAACTTCATCCATGATATAGACAGTGGGATCGAGTGCACCCTCAAGAAATTTGCAGATGACACTGAGAGGGACGGGATGTCCTCCAGAGGGACCTGGACAAATTGCAGAAGTTGGCCTCTGTGAACTTAAGGCCAAGTGCAAGGTCTTGCACCTGGATTGGGGCAATCCTCATTATCAATACAGGCTGGGGGATGATGTGCTAAAGAGCAGCTCTGCAGAGAGGGACTTGGGAGTGCTGGTGGATGAAAAGCTGGACAGGAGCCAACAATATGCACTTGTAGCCCAGAAGGCCAATTGCATCCTGGGCTGCATCAAAAAAAGTGTGGCCAGCACGCCGAGAGAGGTGATCCTGCCCATCTGCTCTGCTCTGGTGAGACCCCACCTGGAGTACTGCATCCAGCTCTGGAGCCCTGAGAACAAGAAGGAGTTGGATCTGTTCAGCCTGCAGAAGAGAAGGCTCTGGGGACAGCTTATAGCGGCCTTCCAATACCTGAAGTGGACTACAGGAAAGCTGAGGAGGGACTGTTCACAAGGGTGCGTAGCAATAGGACAAGGGGCAATGGTTTTAAACTAGAGCAGTGTAGATTTAGACTAGACTTTAAGAAGCTCTTTACTATGAGGGTGGTGAGACACTGGCACAGGTTGCCCAGAGAGGTGGCGGGGGCCCCA
>NW_009733713.1:4157-6028 GCF_000703405.1 Apaloderma vittatum
TTCTATGATTCTATGATTCTATGATTCTATGATTCTATGATTCTATGATTCTATGATTCTATGATTCTATGATTCTATGATTCTATGATTCTATGATTCTATGATTCTATGATTCTATGATTCTATGATTCTATGATTCTATGATTCTATGATTCTATGATTCTATGATTTATGAACTTAAAATCGTGGGATCAGTGTATAATCTGCCAGTCCAAGACTGCCAAAACCAACATAGCTACTTGCAAAGACAACTGCAAGTGCGTCTAGCTCTGCAGAAAGACACTCAGGCACACTCTTGGACTATGTATGCTCTTATGCAGAAAATACTAATACTTGGCTCCATCTGCATATCTTAAATGCAGGAACAGAGTCCTCATCTCCAGGTCTGTGGCCCCCACTTTGCTAACTTTTATGTAGAGATGTTATAATAAGGATTACAAAGATAAAGCCAATCAGGAAATCCAAAACCTAGCTTTGGCCGATGAGCTAGCTGGGTGCTTACGGGTTTGCATTTCTAGAATAGTTGTTTCAGCTTAAAGCTGACATCGATGTAGAGAGGTTTCCTTATGTGTTTCACTGAAGGCGCATCTGTATATCAGTAGTTGTACATTTCCTTCCAAAGCACCTTTCCTTCTAATTTCCTGACAATTTTGGCCTGAGGTTCTTTACATGAGGAGCTGAAGAAGAATTCCTCTTTAAGTACAAGTGTTGATAAAATGTGTTGGGAAACTCTGAAGAAGAGGAGTCTCCAACAAATTCAGCAAGACCTGCCAGAGCATATGCTAGGAAAAGAGTGATGTTGGAAGCACAGTCAGTTTTAGAGACATCAGCTGCAGCTACTGAGTGAGAGCAGTAATTTGCAATACAGCCACCAATATAAAGATATAAGGTGAAAATCTATGTGTTATTTACTGATAATCAAATAATTTTTACAATACATATTTTACAATTGTAATAGAACCTATTCACAAATCTTTAAAAAAATTAGAAGTTAGGAAAGTAGTTTACACATAATCTAAAGTAGTAAAATACATGTTTTCCTTTCACTTTAATTATGGGTACAGGAGATTTACACAAACAATACAAACACTAAAAATGTGAAACATTTTCATTCTTTTAATTTCATAATAAAGCACATAATAAGATAGACTAAATTATCCTAAAAACGCTTACCAGAAAATTGAAGTTCGTTATTTGAGTTACTACTTTCATCTTTAATTAGTTGTTAATTTTATAGTGTCAGCCAGCACACACACTGCACATAAAGCACAAACAGCTGCAATATCCTGCACCAGATAAAGTCAGTATCTTCTGTACAACTGCAACCGATTGCTCGCTGAGGCATTCTGGTATTGCTGTGAGGCTATCGTGGTGTTCACCAAAGGGGAGGACAGACATTGCTCAACAGTCTATAATAAAATGGAGAGTAATGAGAAATACATGTATATAAACAGAAATGTGATTATGTATAACACGACATTCAAGAAACATGATTTGATGACCTGTTTTCTGTTAAATAAACAACAGTGTACCTTAATCTGGATTTAGAGGTTGGTGTTACACGGCACAATGTCACTTGTGTGAATTTCTGAGTGAATATCCATACTTTATTTGGATGCTCTGAAATTAGGAGAGCTGAAGCAGGTTGTTCTCTCACCGAAGTAAAAATTAAAAGTCCCATCGCTTCTCATAGCAGAAGATTTGATGAAACCTCAGTCTGCACCCAGGAACTCGTATGACAGCTGTTCCCTTTTATCATCGAGAAGAATCCTAAACCAGTGCCTGAGATCTGAATGTATATCTACAGCTCGACACCTGTTTAAATGCTGAAGTGTATATTTGTAGGGCAAGACGAGGCTTACATGTCCATA
>NW_009733713.1:6059-8486 GCF_000703405.1 Apaloderma vittatum
GTCTTAAATGTCCATCAGAGAACTTAAGTTACAGAGACTGGACAGCCTGAGTAATGTCTATGGCTTATATCACACTAACGAAAAAAAGAACCCTTGTAGGTGAAGAATTAGTGAGAGACAGCTTTGTCACAAGCCAGCCAGTCAACAAGTCTGGGTACTGAAAGCCAAGAAAATGCGTTGGTGGGGGGACAGTTTTTTGTTGGTTTATGGGGTTTTTTTGGTTTTGTTTGTTTATGTGTTTGTTTGTTTTTAACAAGTAGCACAGGCCATGAAGAAAGCCTCAGAAAAAATACAAGCTCAAAAATGCTTTAATGAAACACAGATCAAATACAGGTATCTCTGCTACACCAATTGTTGAAAAATACAAAATTTAAAAGTTTTTGAGCTTTAAAGAAATTTGTAAGACAGGAGGCAGAAGAGGGAAACCTGAGGTTCCAAGTCACACCTACAACTAGGATTCACATGAAGAGAGGTAATGATGTGCCCTGTGTTCTTTTCATAGTTCCACTGCAAAACCAGGCAATCAATTTGAGTTTAGAAGCCTGGACATTTGCTCAGGGTTTTCCAGTCTCAAACTCAGTAAGGGGCAGAAGCCACAAAAATATTTTTGGTAACATTTTATGCAGTAAAATATATGAAGAGTGTGAAAGCATATCAAGTATGTGAAGTACAGAGTCATCTGTCTATATTTTTTTCTCAGTATAAATATATATTAAAGAAGACGACTGATGATACAGAATAAAAAATACTAACTCCTACATTATAAACTGCACATTGGTATGTAGATTTTGTACTTTGGACACTCATCTGCCTATTCAGTTCTTTATATTCCAGCTATCACAATTATTTTGTTTCAAACTGACAAGATCTAGAATATATGAAACAAAGCAAACAATTACTGAAGAGTACAGAACGCAGTATATCTGCAGGCCAAAGTAAGAATTAATTTTGTTACCATTTATTTTATGTACAGTCATGCATTATTCCTTCTCTCCTCTCTAGGTTATTAAGAATTACAAATTAATTATGAGCTATACATAGTTGAAATGCAACCTGCTAAATTTTTAATTCTTAAAAGTTCTTAGAACTTCCTGGACTTTGCAAGTGTCTTCAGATTCCAAAGGGAAAATGAAGCCAGAGGACAAGGTACTCCGGTATAAACTGTTAAAGCTTGCTTAGAGTACTATAAAGTTCCTGTGTGTACTTTTTTTAATGTAAACAGAAATCTGAAAATCTGACAAGCCAGTTGAACAGATTGATGAGAATATTTTCAATTACATTTTCACTATAAACTAAACCGTAAGGTCAGTTAGTAGGAGTTAAAGCTGAACATATTTAAATTAAATACTTACTAAAGGGGTGTTTATCTGCAGAACATTTGAAGCACATGGGTTTCTGGTAATGGCTTCCTGAATATCTAAAAATAGCACAAGAGTATATAATAAATATTATGTAAACCAAATACTGCTATAGAAATATGATTCACAGTCAAATATTCAAAGCAAAGCTTCCTGATGATTGTGGAAATGCAGTTTCATAGCACAGTTCTTTTTTCCCTTACCAACATCTGCTGAAGTATATGCCATATCTGTATTTTCAAAATTTGGAGCTAGATATTATTATCGGAACAAAAAATTTAGTACCAATAAAGAAATCTAGAAAAAAGAAATCTAGAGAAAAGGATGCCAGCTACTCTAAGCTGGCAAGAAAAAATTCCGGTCTCAGCTTCGTTAGTCACTAAGTGTTACACATTTAGCTCAGTAGGTTAGAGCATGGTGTTACCATAACACCAAGGTGGTCACGGGTTCGATCCCCATGTGTTGCCTGATCTAGTTGAGAGGCGTCCCTGCCCATGACAGGGAGGTTGGATTAAATTTCCAGCCTAGGCCGTTCTATGATTCTATGATTTAAAAGACCACAGAATCATAGCACAGTTCTGGCTGGAAGAGACCTCCAAGATCATTGAGTCCAACCTTTTCCTAGCCCTATGAACACCACTAAACCATGTTCCTTAGCACATGTACCCTTCTCTCAAACACTTCCAGAGATGGTGACTCAACCACCTCCCTGGGCAGCCTGTTCCAGTGCCTGACAACCCTTTCAGTGAAGAAATTCTTCCTAATATCTAATCTGAACCTCTCCTGGCACGACCCAAGGCCACTTCCCCTGCTCCCATCACTCGCCACTAGAGAGAACAGACCAGCCCCTGCCTCGCTACAACCTCCCTTCAGGTAGTTGTAGAAAGTGATAAGGTCTCCCCTCAATCTCCTCTCCTCCAGGCTAAACAGCACCAGATTGCTCAGCCATTCCTCATAAGACTTGTGTTCTAAGCCCTTTACCAGCTTGGCAGTCACCTCTGTACCCTCTCCAGCACCTCAGTGTCCCTCTTGTAGTGAGGGGCCCAAAACTGGCCACAGGGCTCGAAGT
>NW_009733714.1:0-1826 GCF_000703405.1 Apaloderma vittatum
GTGTATATATATATATATATAAATGTGTATATATGATTGATTCATGATTGAAGGCACTTTTTGGAGAGCACTTCAAACTTAGCAATGCACCTCAGTCCAGGAGCGAAAGACACACGTTGTATTTAGGCCCTCGGGCACAAGCTATAACTAAGTCAAGTTACACGGTGATTTGGAGATGTGCAAATGACCACATCGAGGGGACAAATTAATCGAGTGGATTTGAACCTAGACCTCCAAATACAAAAGACCAGCGCTTTAGCACACCATGTAACTTCTGGCATGAAATTTAGCTAAGATGACAGTAAAGAAGAAAGAAAACCAAATGAATTTGACAAATGCTTTGTACTGTACTGGTGAGTGAATACAATGACAAGTACTCTATACATATAACTGCTGAATTCATATTGCTATATTTAAGTTTGTGTTTACTCTTTGACATTCCCCCTTTTTAGAGACACGATTCTTCGTCTGGTTTCAATTACACATGGAAGAGACTTAGTGCCAAGTTGTTTGCATGGATGAATTTTATTTATAGTTTGTAAATCAGTCGTGGATTCCTTAAAGCAGGGGAAGATATTTAAATGTGTTTAGATATTTGCCTGTTTTACCAATATCCAGTTTATGGAGTGGTTTATGGTATTAAAAATGGCACTTTACAGATAGCAAGCCTGATTTCCAACTTACTTGCTCTACTATCAAGACATCTGGCTGTAACTTTTGACTTGAAAATGTATTGTATCCATCTGGGACAGGTGTAAGTAACTTGACAGATACAAAGTAATGGGAATTAGGAAGCAAACACAGAAGATGGAACTATGGGTTTTCAGCCAAGCTATTCAGATAGTTTTTAAACTGTGGCAGTGAGAACTGTATTTTAAAAATCCAATATATTATGAATTATCAACTGGACTGATGATTTTGTTAAGCACCCAACGTGTCTCATCTCCTTGCTATTATGATTACATAGATAAGATCATTAATGAATTTTCTATACATTTCCTGGGTTTTATTTTGTTTTTTTAGCTTTTAAACACATGAGTCTACGGATACATAGAAAACAAGATACTGTGCTAACATTTTTACTAATCATATATAATACTACTGATATTTTCTCTTCATATTTTATGTTAGATACGACCACTCTGGTGCTCCCTTGGTATTCTGAATCAGCCAAGAAAAAGCAGAAAATTCAGGCCATTCTGTCAGTAGCAGATTAAATAATGTTAAGAATTAGCCATTAACCAGAACCAGTAAGGAAATTGAAGGTTGAAGAAAACACTGGCAAATTATGCAAACTATTGCCTTCAAAATTTGCTGCCATTAGGAGAAATGGGTAAAGCAGTTGAAGAAAATTATGGATTGGATGCTGCAACACTTTGGGCTAATAACAAGGCCTAAAATACTTTCAGCCGTAATACTGTGGCTTAGTTACGAGAAAACCAAAAAAATGGAGTAATGCAAATTGTTAAAAGCCTCAGTTAAGTGTATCTTAAAGAAAAGATCCTTATAAGAAAGTAAATCTATCAGTTATGGTGTTTCTGAAGAGCAATGCCATTTGGATTTTTTGTGGTCACTGTTGCTAAGTTTCAATAGAGGGAAATTGTGAAAGACAAATGCATTGGCTTTAACCCTTTTACAAAGAGATCTATCAGAGAATGGGCTGACTTTGGAGTAAAAAACAAAAAAGAAATCCTGAACATAGTACCTCTGGCTCAGATGGGTGATCTCTGCTGCCTTCGACTTGACATCGATAATTTGGAGTGAATGAAAATGTGACTGCACCATGGGCGTTACCCACCTGCACCAAGGCTGGCATTACTGGCTAT